>NW_021144068.1:0-47755 GCF_004193775.1 Glycine soja
TCGTTTGAATTTGCTACAAGCTTCCGTTTTAATTTGGAGCATCTCGATATATTACGGGACTCAATAGGACATCCGAGTACAAAGTTATTGTCGTTTGAAATTGCTCAGAGTTTCTGTTCTCAGTTTCGAGCGTCTTGATATATTACGGAAATCAATCGGACATCCGAGTAAAAACGTATTGTCGTTCGAATTTGCTACGAGATTCTTTTTTCAATTTGAAGCGTCGCGCTATATTACGGCACTCTGTCGGACATCCGAGTAAAAATTTATTGTCGTTTGAATTTTCTAAGAGCTTCCGTTTTCAATTTGTAGTGTCTCGATATATTACGGGACTCAACTAGACATCTGTGTATAAAGTTATTGTCGTTTCAATTTGCTGAGAGCTTCTAGTCTAAATTTTGAGCGTCTCGATATATTACCCGATTCAATCGGACATCCGAGTAAAAAGTTGTTCTCGTTTGAATTTGCTACGAGCTTCCGTTTTCAATTCGGAGCGTCTCGATATATTACGGGACTCAACTGGACATCCGTGTATAAAGTTATTGTCAATTCAATTTGCTCAGAGCTTCGGATCAGAATTTTGAGCGTCTCGATATATTATGGGACTTAATCAGACATCCGAGTAAAAAGTTATTGTTGTTTGAATTTCCTACGAACTTCCGTTTTCAATTTGGAGCGTCTCGGTATATTACGGGACTCAACTGGACATCCGTGTATCAAGTTATTGTCAATTCGATTTTCTCAGAGCTTCGAATCTAAATTTTGAGCGTCTCGATATATTACGGGACTCAATCGGACATCCGTGTAAAAAGTTATCGTCGTTTGAATTTGCTTTGAGCATCGGTTTTCAATTTGGAGCATCTCGATATATTACGAGACTCTGTCGGACATCCGAGTAAAATGTTATTGTCGTTTAAATTTTCTAAGAGCTTCCATTTTCAATTTGGAGCGTCTCGATATATTATGGGACTCAACCAGAAATCCGTGTATAAAGTTATTGTCGTTTCAATTTGCTCAGAGCTTCTAGTCTCAATTTTGAGCATCTCGATATATTGCGGGACTCAACTGGACATCCGTGTATAAAGTTATTGTCAATTCAATTCACTCACAGCTTCAAATCTAAATTTTGAGCGTCTCGATATATTATGGGACTCAATCAGACATCGGAGTAATAAGTTATTGTCGATTGAATTTGCTACGAGCTTCCGTTTTCAACTTGGAGCGTATCGATATATTAAGGGACTCAATTGGACAACCGTGTATAAATTTGTTGTCGTTTGAATGTGCTATGAACTTCCGTTTTCAATTTGGAGCGTCTCGATATATTACGGGACTCAATAGGACATCCGAGTACAAAGTTATTGTCGTTTGAAATTGCTCAGAGCTTCTGTTCTCAGTTTCGAGCGTCTTGATATATTACGGAAATCAATCGGACATCCGAGTAAAAACTTATTGTCGTTCGAATTTGCTAAGAGATTCTTTTTTCAATTTGAAGCGTCTCGATATATTATGGCACTCTGTCGGACATCCGAGTAAAAATATATTGTCGTTTGAATTTTCTAAGAGCTTCCATTTTCAATTTGTAGTGTCGCGATATATTACGGGACTCAACTGGACATCTGTGTATAAAGTTATTGTCGTTTCAATTTGCTCAGAGCTTATAGTCTGAATTTTGAGCGTCTCGATATATTACCCGATTCAATCGGACATCTGAGTAAAAAGCTATTGCCGTTTGAATTTTATACAAGCTTCCGTTTTCAATTTGGAGCGTCTCCATATATTGCTGGACTCAACCGGACATCCGTGTATAAAGTTATTGTCAATTCAATTTGCTCAGAGCTTCGAATCTAAATTTTGAGCGTCTCGATATATTAAGGGACTCAACCGGACATCCGTGTATAAAGTTATTGTCTTTTGAATTTGATACGAGCTTCCGTTTTCAATTTGGAGCATCTCGATATATTACGAGATTTTGTCGGACATCCGAGTAAAATTTTATTGTCGTTTGAATTTTCTAAGAGCTTCCATTTTCAATTCGGAGCGTCTCGATATATTACGGGACTCAACTGGATATCTGTGTATAAAGTTATTGTCGTTTCAGTTTGCTCAGACCTTCTAGTCTCAATTTTGAGCGTCTCGATATATTACCCAATTCAATCGGACGTCCTAGTAAAAAGTTATTGTCGTTTAAACTTCCTGCGAGCTTCCGTTTTCAATTTGGAGCGTCTCGATATATTGCTGGACTCAACCGGACATCCGTGTATAAATTTATTGTCGTTTCAATTTGCTCAGAGCTTCTTGTCTCAATTTTGAGCTTCTCGATATATTACCCGATTCAATCGGACATCCGAGTAAAAAGCTATTGTCGTTTGAATTTCCTACGAACTTCCGTTTTCAATTTGGAGCGTCTCGATATATTACGGGACTCAACTGGACATCCGTGTATCAAGTTATTGTCAATTCAATTTTCTTAGAGCTTCGAATCTAAATTTTGAGCGTCTCGATATAATACGGGACTCAATCGGACATCCGTGTAAAAAGTTATCGTTGTTTGAATTTGCTACGAGCATCCGTTTCAAATTTGGAGCATCTCAATATATTACGCGACTCTGTCGGACATCCGAGTAAAATGTTATTGTCGTTTAAATTTTCTAAGAGCTTCCATTTTCAATTTGGAGCGTCTCGATATATTATGTGACTCAACCAGAAATCCGTGTATAAAGTTATTGTCGTTTCAATTTGCTCAGAGATTCTAGCCTCAATTTTGAGCGTCTCGATATATTACGGGACTCAACTGGACATCCGTGTATAAAGTTATTGTCAATTCAATTCACTCACAGCTTCGAATCTAAATTTTAGCGTCTCGATATGTTACGGGACTCAATCAGACATCTGAGTAAAAAGTTATTGTCGATTGAATTTGCTACGAGCTTCCGTTTTCAACTTGGAGTGTCTCGATATATTACGGGACTCAATCGGACAACTGTGTATAAATTTATTGTCGTTTGAATATGCTACGAACTTCCGTTTTTAATTTGGAGCGTCTCGGTATATTACGGGACTCAATCGAACATCCGTGTATAAAGTTATTGTCGTTTGAATTTACTAGGAGCTTCCGTTTTCAATTTGGAGCATCTCGATATATTACGGGACTCAATAGGACATCCGAGTACAATGTTATTGTCGTTTGAAATTCCTCAGAGCTTCTGTTCTCAATTTCGAGCGTCTTGATATATTACGGGAATCAATCGGATATCCGAGTAAAAACTTATTGTCGTTCGAATTTGCTACGAGATTCTTTTTTCAATTTGAAGCGTCTCGATATATTACAACACTCTGTCGGACATCCGAGTAAAAATTTATTGTCGTTTGAATTTTCTAAGAGCTTCCATTTTCAATTTGTAGTGTCTAGATATATTACCGGACTCAACTGGACATCGGTGTATAAAGTTATTGTCGTTTCAATTTGCTAAGAGCTTCTAGTCTCAATTTTGAGTGTCTCGATATATTACCCGATTCAATTGGACATCCGAGTAAAAAGTTGTTCTCCTTTGAATTTCCTACGAGCTTCCGTTTTCAATTCAGAGCGTCTCGATATATTACGGGACTCAACTGGACATCCGTGTATAAATTTATTGTCAATTCAATTTGCTCAGAGCTTCGGATCAGAATTTTTACCATCTCGATATATTACGGGACTCAATCAGAAATCCGAGTAAAAAGTTATTGTCGTTTGAATTTCCTACGAACTTCCGTTTTCAATTTGGAGCATCTCGATATATTGCGGGACTCAACTGGACATTCGTGTATCAAGTTATTGTCAATTCAATTTTCTGAGAGCTTCGAATCTAAATTTTGAGCGTCTCGATATATTACGGGACTCAATCGGACATCCGTGTAAAAAGTTATCGTCGTTTGAATTTGCTACGAGCATTTGTTTTCAATTTGGAGCATCTCGATATATTACGAGACTCTGTCGGACATCCATGTAAAATGTTATTGTCGTTTGAATTTTCTAAGAGCTTCCATTTTCAATTTGGAGCGGCTCGATATATTATGGGACTCAACCAGAAATCCGTGTATAAAGTTATTGTCGTTTCAATTTGCTCAGAGCTTCTAGTCTCAATTTTGAGCGTCTCGATATATTACGGGACTCAACTGGACATCCGTGTATAAAGTTATTGTCAATTCAATTCACTCACAGCTTCGAATCTAAATTTTGAGAGTCTCGATATATTACGGGACTCAATCAGACATCTGAGTAAAAAGTTATTGTCGATTGAATTTGCTACGAGCTTCCGTTTTCAACTTGGAGCGTATCGATATATTACGGGACTCAATCGGACTACCGTGTATAAATTTATTGTCGTTTGAATATGCTACGAACTTCCGTTTTCAATTTGTAGTGTCTCGATATATTACGGGACTCAACTGGACATTTGTGTATAAAGTTATTGTCGTTGCAATTGGCTGAGAGTTTCTAGTCTCAATTTTGAGCGTCTCGATATATTACCCGATTCAATCAGACATCCGAGTAAAAAGTTGTTCTCGTTTCAATTTCCTACGAGCTTCCGTTTTCAATTCGAAGCGTCTCGATATATTACGGGACTCAACTGGACATTCGTGTATAAAGTTATTGTCAATTAAATTTGCTCAGAGCTTCGGATCAGAATTTTGAGTGTCTCGATATATTACGGGACTCAATCAGACATCCGAGTAAAAAGTTATTGTCGTTTGAATTTGATATGAGCTTCCATTTTCAATTTAGAGCATCTCGATATATTACGAGACTCTGTCGGACATCCGAGTGAAAAGTTATTGTCGTTAGAATTTTCTAAGAGCTTCCATTTTCAATTTGGTGCATCTCGATATATTACGGGACTAAACCGGATATCCGTGTATAAATTTATTGTCGTTTCAATTTGCTCAGAGCTTCTAGTCTCAATTTTGAGCGTCTTGATATATTACCCGATTCGATCGGACATCCGAGTAAAAAGTTATTCTCGTTTGAATTTCTTACGAGCTTCCGTTTTCAATTTGGAGCGTCTCGATATATTACTGGACTCAACCAGACATCCGTGTATAAAGTTATTGTCTTTTGAATTTGATACGAGCTTCCGTTTTCAATTTGGAGCATCTCGATATATTACGAGATTCTGCCGGAGATCCGAGTGAAAAGTTATTGTCGTTAGAATTTTCTAAGAGCTTCCATTTTCAATTTGGTGCATCTCGATATATTACGGGACTCAACCGGATATCCGTGTATAAAGTTATCGTCGTTTCAGTTTGCTCAGAGCTTCTAGTCTCCATTTTGAGCGTCTCGATATATTACCCGATTCAATCGGACATCCGAGTAAAAATTTAATTTTGTCCGTTTTCAATATGGAGCATATCGATATATTACGAGACTCTGTCGGACATCCGAGTAAAAAGTTATTGTCGTTTGAATTTCCTACAAGCTTCCATTTTCAATTTGGAGCGTCTCGATATATTACGGGACTCAACTGGACATCCGTGTATAAATTTATTGTCATTTCAATTTGCTCAGAGCTTCTAGTCTCAATTTTGAGCGTCTTGATATATTACCCAATTCGATCGGACATCCGAGTAAAAAGTTATTCTCGTTTGAATTTCTTACGAGCTTCCGTTTTCAATTTGGAGCGTCTCGATATATTACTGGACTCAACCGGACATCCGTGTATAAAGTTATTGTCTTTTGAATTTGATACGAGCTTTCGTTTTCAATTTGGAGCATCTCGATATATTACGAGATTCGGCCGGAGATCCGAGTGAAAAGTTATTGTCATTAGAATTTTCGAAAAGCTTCAATTTTCAATTTGGTGCATCTCGATATATTACGGGACTCAACCGGATATCCGTGTATAAAGTTATTGTCGTTTCAGTTTGCTCAGAGCTTCTAGTCTCCATTTTGAGCGTCTCGATATATTACCCGATTCAATCGGACATCCGAGTAAAAATTTAATTTCGTCCGTTTTCAATATGGAGCATATCGATATATTACGAGACTCTGTCGGACATCCGAGTAAAAAGTTATTGTCGTTTGAATTTCCTACGAGCTTCCATTTTCAATTTGGAGCGTCTCATTATATTACGGGACTCAACCGAACATCCGTGTATAAAGTTATTGTCATTTCAATTTGCTCAGAGCTTCTAGTCTCATTTTTTAGCGCCTCGATATATTACTCGATTCAATCAGACATCCGAGTAAAAAGTTATTCTCGTTTGAATTTCTTACGAGCTTCCGTTTTCAATGTGGAGCGTCTCGATATATTACTGGACTCAACAGGACATCCATGTATAAAGTTATTGTCAATTCAATTTGCTCAGAGCTTCGGACCAGAATATTGAGTGTCTCGATATATTACGGGACTCAATCAGACATCCGAGTAAAAAGTTAGTGTCGTTAGAATTTGATACGAGCTTAAGTTTTCAATTTGGAGCATCTCTCGATATATTACAAGACTCTGTCGGGCATCCTAGTAAAAATTTATTGTCGTTTGAATTTTCCTAAGAGCTTCTTTTTTCAATTTGGAGCGTCTCGATATATTACGGAACTCAACCGGACATCCGTGTATAAAGTTATTGTCATTTCAATTTGCTCAGAGCTTCTAGTCTCATTTTTTAGCGTCTCGATATATTACTCGATTCAATCAGACATCCGAGTAAAAAGTTATTCTCATTTGAATTTCCTACGAGCTTCCGTTTACAATTTGGAGCGTCTCGATATATTACTGGACTCAACTGGACATCCGTGTATAAAGTTATTGTCAATTCAATTTGGTCAGAGCTTCGGATCAGAATATTGATTGTCTCGATATATTACGGGACTCAATCAGACATCCGAGTAAAAAGTTAGTGTCGTTAGAATTTGATACGAGCTTACGTTTTCAATTTGGAGCATCTCTCGATATATTACATGACTCTGTCGGTCATCCTAGTAAAAATTTATTGTCGTTTGAATTTTCCTAAGAGCTTCCGTTTTCAATTTGGAGCGTCTCGATATGTTACGGAACTCAACCGGACAATCGTATATAAATTTATTGGCGTTTCAATTTGCTCAGAGCTTCTAGTCTCAATTTTGAGCGTCTCGATATATTACCCGATTCAATCGGACATCCGAGTAAATAGTTATTGTCGTTTGAATTTGCTACGAGCTTCCGTTTTCAATTTGGAGCGTCTCGATATATTTCGGGACTCAACCGGACATCCGTGTATAAAGTTACTGTGGTTTCAATTTGCTCAGAGCTTCGGTTCTAAATTTTGAGCGTCTCGATATATTACGGGACTCAATCGGAGATCCGAGTAAAAAGTTATCGTCGTTTGAATTTGCTACGAGCATCCATTTTCAATTTGGAGCATCTCAATATATTACGAGACTCTGTCGGACATCCGAGTAAAAATTTATTGTCGTTTGAATTTTCTAAGAGCTTCCATTTTCAATTTGGAGCATCTCGATATATTACGGGACTCAACCGGACATTCGTGTATAAAGTTATTTTCGTTACAATTTGATTAGAGCTTCTAGTCTCAATTTTGAGCGTCTCGATATATTACCCGATTGAATCGGACATCCGAGTAAAAAGTTATTGGCGTCCGTTTTCAATTTGGAGCATATCGATGTATTACGAGACTCTATCGGACATCCGAGTAAAAAGTTATTGTCGTTTGAATTTTATAAGAGCTTCCATTTTAAATTTGGAGCGTCTCGATATATTACGGGACTCAACCGGATATCCGTGTATAAAGTTATTGTCGTTTCAGTTTGCTCAGAGCTTCTAGTCTCAATTTTGAGCGTCTCGATATATTACCCGATTCAATCGGACATCCTAGTAAAAAGTTATTGTCGTTTGTATTACCTACGAGCTTCCGTTTTCAATTTGGAGCGTCTCCATATATTGCTGGACTCAACCGGACATCCGTGTATAAAGTTATTGTCAATTCAATTTGCTCAGAGCTTCGAATCTAAATTTTGTGCGTCTCGATATATTACGGGACTCAATCAGACATCCGAGTAAAAACTTATTGTCGTTTGAATTCGATACGAGCTTCCGTTTTCAATTCGGAGCATCTCGATATATTACAAGACTCTGTCGTACATCCGAGTAAAAAGTTATTGTCGTATGAATTTTCTAACAGCTTCCTTTTTAAATTTGGAGCGTCTCGATATATCACGGGACTCAACCGGACATCTGTGTATAAAGTTATTGTCATTTCAATTTTCTCAGAGCTTCTAGTCTCAATTTTGAGCGTCTCGATATACTACCCGATTCAATCGGACATCCGAGTAAAATTTTTTCTCTTTTGAATTTTCTACGAGCTTCCGTTTTCAATTTGGAGTGTCTCGATATATTACTCGACTCAACCGGACATCCTTGTATGAAGTTATTGTCAATTCAATTTGCTTAGAGCTTCAGATCAGAATTTTGAGTTTCTCGATATAATACGGGACTCTATCAGACATCCGAGTAAAAAGTTAGTGTCATTTGAATTTTATACGAGCTTCCGTTTTAATTTTGGAGCATCTCTCGATATATTACGAGACTCTGTCCGGCATCCTAGTAAAAAGTTATTGTCGTTTGAATTTTCCTAAGAGCTTCCGTTTTCAATTTGGAGCGTCTCGATATATTACGGAACTAATCCGGACATTCGTATATAAAGTTATTGTCGTTTCAATTTGCTCAAAGCTTCTAGTCTCAATTTTGAGCATCTCGATATATTACCGATTCAACCAGACATCCGACTAAAAAGTTATTGTCGTTTGAATTTTCTAAGAGCTTCCATTTTCAATTTGGAGCGTCTCGATATATTTTGGGACTCAACCGGACATCCATTTATAAAGTTATTGTCGTTTCAATTTGATTAGAGCTTCTAGTCTCAATTTTGAGCGTCTCGATATATTATCCGATTCAATCGGACATCCAAGTAAAAAGTTATTGTCGTCCGTTTTCAATTTGGAGCATATCGATATATTACGAGACTCTGTCGGACATCCGAGTAAAAAGTTATTGTCGTTTGAATTTTCTAAGAGCTTCTGTTTTCAATTTCGAGCGTCTCGATATATTACGGGTCTCACCCGGACATCCGTGTATTAAGTTTTTGTCATTTCATTTTGCTCAGAGCTTCTACTCTCAATTTTGAGCGTCTCGATATATTACTCGATTCAATCAGACATCCTAGTAAAAAGTTATTGTCGTTTGAATTACCTACGAGCTTCCGTTTTCAATTTGGAGCATCTCGATATATTGCTGGACTCAACCGGACATCCTTGTATAAAGTTATTGTCAATTCAATTTGCTCAGAGCTTCGAATCAGAATTTTGAGTGTCTCGATATATTACGGGACTCAATCAGACATCCGAGTAAAAAGTCATTGTCGTTTGAATTTGATACGAGCTTCCATTTTCAATTTGGAGCATCTCGATATATTACGAGACTCTTTCGGACATCCGAGTAAAAAGTTATTGTCGTTTGAATTTGATACGAGTTCCATTTTCAATTTGGACCATCTCTCGATATATTACGAGACTCTGTCGGGCATCCTAGTAAAAAGTTATTATCGTTTGAATTTTCCTAAGAGCTCTCGTTTTCAATTTGGAGCGTCTCGATATATTACGGAACTCAACCGGATATTCGTATATAAAGTTATTGTCGTTTCAGTTTGCTCAGAGCTTGTAGTCTCAATTTTGAGAGTCTCGATATATTACCCGATCCAATCGGACATCTGAGTAAAATTTTATTGTCATTTGAATTTCCTACGAGCTTCCATTTTCAATTTGGAGCGTCTCGATATATTACTGGACTCAACTGGACATCCGTGTATAAAGTTATTGTCAATTCAATTTGCTCAGAGCTTCGGATCAGAATTTTGAGTGTCTCGATATATTACGGGACTCAATCAGACATCCGAGTAAAAAGTCATTGTCGTTTGAATTTGGTACGAGCTTCCATTTTCAATTTGGAGCATCGCGATATATTACGAGACTCTTTCGGACATCCGAGTAAAAAGTTATTATCGTTTGAATTTGCTACGAGCTTCCGTTTTCAATTTGGAGCGTCTCGATATATTACTGGACTCAACCAGACATCCGTGTATAAAGTTACAGTCAATTCAATTTGCTCAGAGCTTCGAATCTAAATTTTGAGCGTCTCGATATATTACGGGACTCAATCAGACATCCGAGTAAAGAGTTGTTGTCGTTTGAATTTGCTACGAGCTTCCATTTTCAATTTGGAGCGTCTCGATATATTATTGGACCCAATCGGACATCTGAGTATAAAGTTATTGTCGTTTCAAATTTTCTCAAAGCTTGTGTTCTCAATTTCGAGCGTCTCGATATATTATGGGACTGAATTGGACATCCGAGTAAAAAGTTATTGTCGTTTGAATTTGCTATGAACTTCCGTTTTCAATTTGGAGCATCTCGATATATTATGGGACTCAATTGGACATCTGAGTATAAAGTTATTTTCGTTTCAATTTGCTTAGAGCTTCTAGTCTCAATTTTGAGCGTCTCGATATATTACCTGATTCAATCGGACATCCGAGTAAAAAGTTATTGTCGTCTGTTTTCAATGTAGACCATATCGATATATTACGAGACTCTGTCGGACATCCGAGTAAAAAGTTATTGTCGTTTGAATTTTCTTAGAGCTTCCATTTTCAATTTGGAGCGTCTCGATATATTACGAGACTCAACCGGATATCCATGTATAAAGTTATTGTCGTTTCAGTTTGCTCAGAGCTTCTAGTCTCAATTTTGAGCATCTTGATATATTACCCGATTCAATTGGACATCCGAGTAAAAATTTATTGTCGTTTGAATTTCCTACGAGCTTCCGTTTTCAATTTGGAGCGTCTCGATCTATTACTGGACTCAACCAGACATCCGTGTATAAAGTTATAGTCAATTCAATTTGCTCAGAGCTTCGAATCTAGATTTTGAGCGTCTCGATATATTACTGGACTCAATCAGACATCCGAGTAAAAAGTTATTGTCGTTTGAATTTGATACCAGCTTCCATTTTCAATTTGGAGCATCTCGATATATTACGAGACTCTGTCGGACATCCGAGTAAAAAGTTATTGTCGTTTGAATTTGCTACGAGCTTCCATTTTCAATTTGGAGCTTCTCGATATATTACGGGACTCAATTGGACATCTGAGTATAAAGTTATCGTCGTTTCAAATTTTCTCAGAGCTTGTGTTCTCAATTACGAGCGTCTCGATATATTATGGGACTCAATCGGACATCGGAGTAAAAAGTTATTGTCGTTTGAATTTGCTATGAACTTCCGTTTTCAATTTGTTATCATCGTCTCGATATATTATGGGACTCAATTAAACATCTGGGTATAAAGTTATTGTCGTTTCAAATTGCTCAGAGCTTGTGTTCTAAATTTCGAGCGTCTCGATATATTATGGGACTGAATCGGACATCCGAGTAAAAAGTTATTGTCGTTTGAATTTGCTAGCAGCTTCCTTTTTCAATTTGGAGCGTCTCGATATATTACAGGGCTCAATTGGACATCATCGTATAAAGTTATTGTCATTTGAATTTGCTATGAGCTTCAATTTTCAATTTGGAGCATCTCGATATATTGCGGGACTCAATATGACATCCGAGTAAAAAGTTATTGTCATTTGAAATTCCATGTTGCTTCTGTTGCCAATTTCGAGCATCTAGATATATTACAGGACTCAATTAGACATCTGAGTAAAAAGTTATTGTCGTTTAAATTTGCTACGGGACCCAATAGGACCTCCGAGTATAAAGTTATTATCGTTTGAACTTTCTCAGAGCTTCGGATCTCAATTTCAAGCGTATCGATATATTACCGAATTCAATCGGACATCCGAGTATAAAGTTATTGTCGTTTGAATTTGCTAGGTGCTTCTGTTTTCAATTTCGAGCATCTCGATATATGACGGTACTCAATCGGACATTCGAGGACAAAGTTATTGTCGTTTGAAATTACTCAGATCTTCTGTTCTCAATTTCGAGCGTCTCGATATATTACTGGACTCTATTGGACATTCGAGTTTTAAGTTATTATCGTTTGAATTTTCTCAGAGCTTCGGATCTCAGTTTAGAGTGTCTCGATATATTACCGAATTCAATGGGACATCCGAGTAAAAATTTATTGTCGTTAGAATTTGCTCAGAGCTTCTGTTTTCCATTACTAGTGTCATGATATATTACGGGAGTCAATCGGACATCTGAGTTAAATGTGATTGCGGTATGCATTTGCTTCGAGTTTCCATTTTCAAATTGGAGCATTTCGATATATTACTGCACTCAATCGGACATCCGAGTAAAAAGTTATTGTCATTTGAATTTGATTCGAGCTTCCGTTTTCAATTTGGAGCGTCTCGATATATTACGGGACTCAATTGGACATTCGAGTAAGAATTTATTGTCGTTTGAATTTGCTATGAACTTCCGTTTCCAATTTGGAGCATCACAATATATTACGGGACTCAATTGGACGTCCGAGTAAAAATTTATTGTCGTTTGAATTTGCACAGAGCTTCTGTTTTCAATATGGAGCGTCTCGATATATTACGGAACTCAATCGGACATCCGAGTATAAAGTTAATGTCGTTTGAAATTCCTCAGAACTTCTGTTCTCAATTTCGAGCGTCTAGATATATTACGGGACTCAATCGGACATCCGGGTAAAAAGTTATTGTCGTTCGAATTTGCTATGAGCTTCTTTTTTAAATTTGAAGCGTCTCGATATATTACGGCACTCTGTTGTAAATCTGAGTAAAAATTTATTGTCGTTCGAATTTTCTACGAGCTTCCGTTTTCAATTTTGAGCGTCTCGATGTACTACGGAATTGAACCGGACATCCGTGTATAAAGTTATTGTCATTTCAATTTGCTCAGAGCTTCGGTTCTAAATTTTGAGCGTCTCGATATATTACGGGACTCAATCGGACATCCGAGTGAAAAGTTATTGTCGTTTGAATTTCCTACGAGCTTTCGTTTTCAATTTGGAGCATCTCGATATATTACGGGACTCAATCGGACATTCGTGTTTAAAGTTATTGTCGTTAGAATTTGCATTGAGCTTTTGTTTTCCATTACCAACGTCTTGATAAATTATGGGACTCAGTCGGACATCCGAGTTGAAAGTGATTGCAGTATGCATTTGCTACGAGTTTCCGTTTTCAATTTCGAGTGTCTCGATATATTATTGGACTCAATCGGACATCCGACTAAAACGTTACTGTCGTTTGAATTTTCTACGAGCTTCCGTTTTCAATCTGGAGCATCTCGATATATTACGGGTCTCAATCGGACATCCGTGTATAAAGGTATTGTTGTTTGAATTTTCTACGAGCTTCCATTTTCAATTTGGAGCATCTCGATATATTATGGGACTCAATTGGACATCCGAGTATAAAGTTATTGTCGTTTCAAATTTCTCAGAACTTCTGTTCTCAATTTTGAGCGTCTCGATATATTATGGGACTTAATCGGACATCCGAGTAAAAAGTTATCATCGTTTGAATTTACTACGAGCTTCCGTTTTCAATTTGGAGCGTCTCGATATATTACGGGACTCAATCGGACATCCGTTCAGAAAGTTATTGTCGTTTGAATTTGCTACAAGCTTCGATTTTCGATTTGGAGCATCTTGATATATTACGGGACTCAACTGGACATCCGAGTATAAAGTTATTGTCGTTTCAAATTGCTCATAGCTTTTGTTCTCAATTTCGAGCGTCTCAATATATTATGGGACTCAATCAGACATCCGAGTAAAAAGTTATTGTCGTTAGAATTTGGTACGAGCTTCCGTTTTCAATTTAGACCATCTCGATATATTACGAAACTCAATCGGACATCTGTGTATAAAGTTATTGTCATTTCAAATTGCTCAGAGCTTCTATTCTCAATTTTGAGCGTCTCTATATATTATGGGACTCAATCGGACATCCGAGTAAAAAGTTATCGTCGTTTGAATTTGCTACGAGCTTCCATCTTCAATTTGGAGCGTCTCGATATATTATGGGACTGAATCGGACATTCGTGCAGAAAGTTACTGTCATTAGAATTTGCTTTGAGCTTCCATTTTCAATTTGGAGCATCTCGATATATTACGGGACTCAATCGGACATCCGTGTATAAAGTTTTTGTCGTTTGAATTTGCTACGAGCTTCCATTTTCAATTTGGAGCATCTCAATATATTACGGGACTCAATTGGATATCCGAGTATAAAGTTATTGTCGTTTCAAATTGCTCAGAGCTTCTATTCTCATTTTCGAGCGTCTCGATATATTTCGGGACTCAATCGGACATCCAAGTAAAAAGTTATTGTCGTCGAATTTGCTACGAGCTTTCGTTTTCAATTTGGAGCATCTAGATATAATACGATACTCAATCGTACATCCGTGTATAACGTTATTGTCGTTTGAATTTTCTCAGAGCTACGGATCTCAATTTCGAGTGTCTTGATATATTACTGAATTCAATCGGACATCCGAGTAAAAAGTTATTGTCGTTTGAATGTGATTCGAACTTCCATTTTAAATTTGGAGCGTCTCGATATATTACGAGTCTCTGTCGGACATCCGAGTAAAAAGTTATTGTCGTTTGAATTTGCTACGAACTTTCATTTTCAATTGGGAGCGTCTCGATATATTACAGGACTCAATCGGACATCCGTGTATAAAGTTATTGTCGTTTGAATTTGCTACGAGCTTCCATTTTCAATTTGGATCATCTCGATATATTACGTGACTCAATAGGACAACCGAGTATAAAGTTATTGTCGTTTGAAATTGCTCAGAGCTTCTGTTCTCATTTTCGAGCATCTTGATATATTACGGGACTTAATTGGACATCCGAGTAAAAACTTATTGTGGTTTGAATTTTCTACGTGGTTCATTTTTAATTTGAAGCGTCTCGATATATTACGGCACTCTGTCGGACATCCGAGCAAAAATTTATTTTCGTTTGAATTTTTTAAGAGCTTCCGTTTTCAATTTGTAACGTCTGGATATATTACGGGACTCAACCGGACATCCGTGTATAAAGTTATTGTCGCTTCAATTTGCTCAGAGCTTCGGCTCTAAATTTTGAGCTTATCGATATATTACGAGACTCAATCGGACATCCGAGTAAGAAGTTATTGTCGTTTGAATTTGATACGAGCTTCCGTTTTCAATTTGGAGCATCTCGATATATTACGAGACTCTGTCGGACATCCGAGTAAAAAGTTATTGTCGTTTGAATTTTCTACGAGCTTGTGATTTCAATTTGGAGCGTCTCGATATATTACGGGACTCAACTGGGCTTCCTTGTATCAAGTTATTGCCGTTTCAATTTGCTCAGAGCTTCTAGTCCCAATTTTGAGCATCTCGATATATTACCGGATTCAATCGGACATCCGAGTAAAAAGTTATTGTCATTTGAATTTCCTACGAGCTTCCATCTTCAATTTGGAGCATCTCGATATATTACGAGACTTAATCGGACATCCGAGAAAAAAGTTAGTGTCGTTTGAGTCTGCTACGAACTTCCATTTTGAATTTGGAGCGTCTCAATATATTACGAGACTCAATTAGACATCCTTTTATAATGTTATTCTCGTTTGAATTTGCTACGAGCTTCCATTTTCATTTTGAAGCATCTACATATATTTTGGACTCAATAGGACATCCGAGTATAAAGTTATTGTCGTTTGAAATTGCGTAGAGCTTCTGTTCTCAATTTTGAGCGTCTTGATATATTACGGGACTCAATCAGACATCCGAGTAAAAGGTTATTGTCGTTTGAATTTGCTATGAGCTTTGGTTTTCAATTTGGAGCATCTCGATATATTACGGGACTCAATAGGACATCCGAGTATCAAGTTATTGTCGTTTGAATTTGCTCAGAGCTTTGGATCTCAATTTCGAGCGTCTCGATATATTACCGAATTTAATCGGACATCCGAGTAAAAAGTTATTGTCGTTTGAATTTGCTAGGAGCTTATGTTTTCAATTACCAACGTCTTGATATATTATGGGACTCAATCGGACATCCGAGTTAAAAGTGATTGTGGTATGCATTTGCTACGAGTTTCCGTTTTCAATTTCGATTGTCTCGATATATTCTTGGACTCAATCGAACATCCGAGTAAAAAGTTACTGTCGTTTGAATTTTCTACGAGCTTCCATTTTCAATTTGGAGCGTCTCCATATATTACGGGACTCAACCAGACATTAGTGTATGAAGTTGATGCAATCCTCCCTAGGAAGGGACCAATCACTAGAACCATGAGCAAGAGGCTCCAAGAAGATTGGGCTAGAGCTGCTGAAGAAGGCCCTAGGGTTCTCATTAACCTTAGGGTAGATTTTTGAGCCCATGGGCCAAGGTTGGGTCCAATTATCTTTGTACATATTACACTAGGATGTCATTATATTTGGTCCTTGTATTTAGGGCTCCATATTGTAGGTAGGGTACCCTAGAAATATAGGATTTTTCAGCCCTTGTATTTTTGGGCACCTAGACTAGTTTTTGTATTAGGGGTAGTTTTGTAATGTCACATGCACTAAGTGGATATTTGATGTGTGTGGTTGGAAATAAATTTATTTGAATTGGTAGAAGCCCAATCCAATTAAATTTTAGAGGGGGAGGTGAGCATTTGCTTACTACACCCCATTGCCACATCATATAGTCACACTTTGTGCATGTCCTTCATGCTTTTCATGCCTCATGACACCTAAGCACACTTAGTGGAGAATCTTGGAATTGATCTTGGATTAGTGGGCTGAACCATAACTAAAATTCACTAATCATAATTAGTGAAATTTTGGCTCCAAAGTTTGGCTCCACAAATTCAATTTCAAATTCAAGTGAAATTTGAATTTCCCTCCAATTTTGTGTGACACTTAGGCTATAAATAGAGGTCATGTGTGTGCATTTTTTTAAACTTTGATCATTTGAATATTAACTTCAGATTTCAGAGCTCTTTTTGAGCACAAAATTTCGTGCTCATCTCTCCCTCTCCCTTCATTCATCTCCTTCTTCCTCCAAGCTCTTATCCATGGCCTCCTATGGTGGTGAGCTTCTTCTAGACTCATCTTCTCCTTGAAGTGGCGTCTCCTCTCTCTCTTCCTTCTCCGTTCCGCTGCCATTTATCTTCCAAGAAGCAAAGGAATCCATTGATGAAGAAGATCCTAGGCCTACAAGCTCCAATGGAGCTTGCATCAAAAGTTATTGTCAATTCAATTTGCCTAGAGATTCGGATCTCAATTTTGAGCCTCTTGATATATTACGGGACTCAATGGGACATCCAAGTAAAACGTTATTGTTGTTTGAATTTGCTACGAGCTTCCGTGTTCAATTTGAAGCGTCTCGATATATTACGGGACTCAATCGAACATCCGAGTATAAAGTTATTGTCGTTTGAAATTGTTCATTTCTTCTGTTGTCAATTTGTAGCATCTCGATAAATTACGGGACTCAATCGAACATCCGAGTATAAAGTTATTGTTGTTTGAAATTGCTCAGAGCTTATGTTCTCAATTTTGAGCATGTTGATAAATTACGGGACTCAATCGGACATCCGAGTAAAAAGTTATTGTCGTTTGAATTTGCTAGGAGCATCTATTTTCAATTTCGAGTATCTCGATATATGACGGGACTCTGTCGTTCTTGTAAATAAAAAGTTATTGTCATTTGAATTTGCTACGAGCTCTCGTTTTCAATCTGGAGCGTCTCGATATATTAAAGAACTATATCGGACATCCGAGTATAAAGTTATTGTCGTTTGAAATTGCTCAGATCTTCTGTTCTCAATTTCAAGCGTCTCGATATATTCGCCACTCAATCGGACATTCGAGTAAAAATTTATTGTCGTTTGAATTTGCTACAAACTTCCGTTTTCAATTAGGAGCATCACAATATATTACGGGACTCAATCGGACATCCGATTAAAAAGTTATTGTCGTTTGAATTTGCTCATAGCTTCTATTTTCAATCTGCAGCATCTCGATATATTACGGAACTCAATCGGACATCCGAGTATAAAGTTATTGTCGTTTGAAATCCCTCAGAGCTTCTGTTCTCAATTTTGAGCGTCTTTATATATTACGGGACTCAATCGGACATCCGAGTAAAAAGTTATTGTCGTTCGAATTTTCAATGAGCTTCTTTTTTCAATTTGGAGCATTTCGATATATTACAGGACTCAATAGGACATCCGAGTGTAAAGTTATTGTTGTTTGAATTTGCTCAGAGCTTCGGATCTCACTTTCGAGCGTCTCGATATATTACCGAATTCAATCAGACATCCGAGTAAAAAGTTATCGACGTTAGAATTTGCTAGGGGCTTCCGTTTTCAATTTGGAGCGTCTCGATATATTACGGGACTCAATCAGACATCCGTGTAGAAAGTTATTGTCGTTTGAATTTGATTTGAGCTTCCGTTTTCAATTTGGAGCATCTCGATATATTACGGGAGTCAATCGGACTTCCGTGTATAAAGTTATTGTCGTTTGAATGTGCTACGAGGTTCCATTTTCAATTTGGAGCGTCTCGATATATTACGGGACTCAACCGGACATTCGTGTATAAAGTTATTGTCAATTCTTTTTGCCTAGAGCTTCTGTTTTCAATTTGGAGCGTCTCCATATATTACGGGACACTGTCGTTCATCCGAGTTAAAAGTTATTGTCGTCAAATTTGCTACGAGCTTCCGTTTTCAATTTGGAGCATCTAGATATATTACGGGACTCAATCGGACATCCGTGTATAAAGTTATTGTTGTTTGAATTTTCTCAGAGCTTCAGATCTCAATTTCGAGTGTCTCGATATATTACGGGACTCAATCGAACATCCGAGTATAAAGTTATTGTTGTTTGAAATTGCTGAGAGCTTATGTTCTCAATTTTGAGCATGTCGATAAATTACGGGACTCAATCGGACATCCGAGTAAAAATTTATTGTCGTTTGAATTTGCTAGGAGCATCTATTTTCAATTTCGAGTATCTCGATATATGACGGGACTCTGTCGTTCTTGTAAATAAAAAGTTATTGTCATTTGAATTTGCTACTAGCTCTCGTTTTCAATCTGGAGCGTCTCGATATATTAAAGAACTCAATCGGACATCCGAGTATAAAGTTATTGTCGTTTGAAATTGCTCAGATCTTATGTTCTCAATTTCAAGCGTCTCGATATATTCGCCACTCAATCGGACATTCGAGTAAAAATTTATTGTCGTTTGAATTTGCTACAAACTTCCGTTTTCAATTAGGAGCATCACAATATATTACGGGACTCAATCGGACATCCGATTAAAAAGTTATTATCGTTTGAATTTGCTCATAGCTTCTATTTTCAATCGGACATTACGGAACTCAATCGGACATCCGAGTATAAAGTTATTGTCCTTTGAAATCCCTCAGAGCTTCTGTTCTCAATTTTGAGCGTCTTTATATATTACGGGACTCAATCGGACATCCGAGTAAAAAGTTATTGTCGTTCGAATTTTCAATAAGCTTCTTTTTTCAATTTGGAGCATTTCGATATATTACAGGACTCAATAGGACATCCGAGTGTAAAGTTATTGTTGTTTGAATTTGCTCAGAGCTTCGGATCTCACTTTCGAGCGTCTCGATATATTACCGAATTCAATCAGACATCCGAGTAAAAAGTTATCGACGTTAGAATTTGCTAGGGGCTTCCGTTTTCAATTTGGAGCGTCTCGATATATTACGGGACTCAATTGGACATCCGTGTAGAAAGTTATTGTCGTTTAAATTTGATTCGAGCTTCCGTTTTCAAATTGTAGCATCTGGATATATTACGGGACTCAATCGGACATCCGTGTATAAAGTTATTGTCGTTTGAATGTGCTACGAGCTTCCATTTAAAATTTAGAGCATCTCGATATATTACGGGACTCAACCGGACATCCGTGTATAAAGTTATTGTCATTTCAATTTGCTCAGAGCTTCAGATCTCAATTTCAAGTGTCTCGATATATTACCGAATTCAATTGGACATCCGAGTAAAAAGTTATTGTCGTTTGAATTTGCTAGGAGCTTCCGTTTACAATTTGGAGTGTCTCGATATATTACGGGACTCAATCAGACATCCGTGTAGAAAGTTATTGTCGTTTGAATTTGATTTGAGCTTCCGTTTTCAATTTGGAGCATCTCGATATATTACGGGAGTCAATCGGACTTCCGTGTATAAAGTTATTGTCGTTTGAATGTGCTACGAGGTTCCATTTTCAATTTGGAGCGTCTCGATATATTACGGGACTCAACCTGACATTCGTGTATAAAGTTATTGTCAATTCTTTTTGCCTAGAGCTTCTGTTTTCAATTTGGAGCGTCTCCATATATTACGGGACACTGACGTTCATCCGAGTTAAAAGTTATTGTCGTCAAATTTGCTACGAGCTTCCGTTTTCAATTTGGAGCATCTAGATATATTACGGGACTCAATCGGACATCCGTGTATAAAGTTATTGTTGTTTGAATTTTCTCAGAGCTTCAGATCTCAATTTCGAGTGTCTCGATATATTACGGGACTCAATCGAACATCTGACTATAAAGTTATTATCGTTTGAAATTCCTCATTTCTTCTCTTTTCAATTTGTAGCATCTTGATAAATTACGGGACTCAATCGGACATCCGTGTATAAAGTTATTGTCGCTTTAAATTGCTCAGAGCTTCTGTTCTCAATTTTGAGCGTGTCGATAAATTACGGTACTCAATCGGACATCCGAGTAAAAAGTTATTGTCATTTGAATTTGCTACGAGCATCCGTTTTCAATCCGGAGCATCTCGATATATTACAGAACTCAATCGAACATACGACTATAAATTTATTGTCGTTTGAAATTGCTTAGATCTTCTGTTCTCAATTTCAAGAGACTCGATATATTACACCATTAAATCGTACATTCGAGTAAAAATTTATTATCCTTTGAATTTGTTACAAACTTTCGTTTTCAATTAGGAGCATCACAATATATTACGAGAATCAATAGGACATCCGAGTAAAAATTTATCGTCGTTTGAATTTGCTCAGAGCTTCTATTTTCAATCTAGAGCGTCTCAATATATTACTGAACTCAATCGGACATCCGAGTAAAAAGTTATTGTCGTTTGAATTTGCAACAAGCTTCCGTTTTCAATTCGTTGTGTCTCGATATATTACGGGTCTCAATTGGACATCCTTGCATAATTTTATTGTCGTTTGAATTTGCTATGAGCTTCCGTTTTCAATTGGAAGCATCTAGATATATTACGGGACTCAATTGGACATCCGTGTATAAAGTTATTGTCCTTTGAAGTTTCTCAGCGCTACGGATCTCAATTTCGAGTGTCTCGATATATTACCGAATTCAATCTGACATTCGAGTAAAAAGTTATTTTCATTTGAATTTGCTAGGAGCTTTTGTTTTGAATTTTGAGCATCTCGATATATGACGGTACTTAATCGGACTTTCAAGGAAAAAGTTATTGTCCTTAGAATTTGCTTTGAGCTTCTGTTTTCCATTATCAGCATCTTGATATATTACGGGACTCAATCGGACATCCGAGTTAAATGTGATTGGGTTATGCATTTGCTACTTGTTTCCGTTTTCAATTTCCAGCGTCTCGATATATTACTGAACTCAAACAGACATCCGAGTAAAATGATATTGTCGTTTGAATTTGATTCGAGCTTTTGTTTTCAATTTGGAGCGTCTCAATATATTACGAGCTCTGTCGGACCTTCGAGTAAAAAGTTTTTGTCGTTTGAATTTGCTAGGGGCTTCCATTTTCAATTTGGAGCGTCTCGATATACTACGGGACTCAATCAGACATCCGTGTAGAAAGTTATTGTCGTTTGAATTTGCAAGGAGCTTCTATTTTCAATTTCGAGTATCTCGATATATGACGGGACTCTGTCGTTCATCCGAATAAAAAGTTATTATCATTTGAATTTGCTACGAGCTTTCGTTTTCAATCTGGAGCGTCTTGATATATTAAGGGACTCAATAGGACATCCGAGTATAAAGTTATTGTCGTTTGAATTTTCTCAGAGCTTCGGATCTCACTTTCGAGCGTCTCGATATATTACCGAATTCAATCAAACATCCAAGTAAAAAGTTATTGTCGTTTGAATTTGCTAGTGGCTTCCGTTTTCAATTTGGAGTGTCTCGATATATTACGGGACTCAATTAGACATCCGTGTAGAAAGTTATTGTCGTTTGAATTTGATTTGAGCTTCCGTTTTCAATTTGGAGCATCTCGATATATTACGGGAGTCAATCGGACTTCCGTGTATAAAGTTATTGTCGTTTGAATGTGCTACGAGGTTCCATTTTCAATTTGGAGTGTCTCGATATATTACGGGACTCAACCGGACATTCGTGTATAAAGTTATTGTCAATTCTTTTTGCCTAGAGCTTCTGTTTTTAATTTGGAGCGTCTCCATATATTACGGGACACTGTCGTTCATCCGAGTTAAAAGTTATTGTCGTCAAATTTTCTACGAGCTTCCGTTGTCAATTTGGAGCATCTAGATATATTACGGGACTCAATCGGACATCCGTGTATAAAGTTATTGTTGTTTGAATTTTCTCAGAGCTTCAGATCTCAATTTCGAGTGTCTCGATATATTACGGGACTCAATCGAACATCTGACTATAAAGTTATTATCGTTTGAAATTCCTCATTTCTTCTCTTTTCAATTTGTAGCATCTTGATAAATTACGGGACTCAATCGGACATCCGTGTATAAAGTTATTGTCGCTTTAAATTGCTCAGAGCTTCTGTTCTCAATTTTGAGCGTGTCGATAAATTACGGTACTCAATCGGACATCCGAGTAAAAAGTTATTGTCATTTGAATTTGCTACGAGCATCCGTTTTCAATCCGGAGCATCTCGATATATTACAGAACTCAATCGAACATACGACTATAAATTTATTGTCGTTTGAAATTGCTTAGATCTTCTGTTCTCAATTTCAAGAGACTCGATATATTACACCATTAAATCGTACATTCGAGTAAAAATTTATTATCCTTTGAATTTGTTACAAACTTTCGTTTTCAATTAGGAGCATCACAATATATTACGAGAATCAATAGGACATCCGAGTAAAAATTTATCGTCGTTTGAATTTGCTCAGAGCTTCTATTTTCAATCTAGAGCGTCTCAATATATTACTGAACTCAATCGGACATCCGAGTAAAAAGTTATTGTCGTTTGAATTTGCAACAAGCTTCCGTTTTCAATTCGTTGTGTCTCGATATATTACGGGTCTCAATTGGACATCCTTGCATAATTTTATTGTCGTTTGAATTTGCTATGAGCTTCCGTTTTCAATTGGAAGCATCTAGATATATTACGGGACTCAATTGGACATCCGTGTATAAAGTTATTGTCCTTTGAAGTTTCTCAGCGCTACGGATCTCAATTTCGAGTGTCTCGATATATTACCGAATTCAATCTGACATTCGAGTAAAAAGTTATTTTCATTTGAATTTGCTAGGAGCTTTTGTTTTGAATTTTGAGCATCTCGATATATGACGGTACTTAATCGGACTTTCAAGGAAAAAGTTATTGTCCTTAGAATTTGCTTTGAGCTTCTGTTTTCCATTATCAGCATCTTGATATATTACGGGACTCAATCGGACATCCGAGTTAAATGTGATTGGGTTATGCATTTGCTACTTGTTTCCGTTTTCAATTTCCAGCGTCTCGATATATTACTGAACTCAAACAGACATCCGAGTAAAATGATATTGTCGTTTGAATTTGATTCGAGCTTTTGTTTTCAATTTGGAGCGTCTCAATATATTACGAGCTCTGTCGGACCTTCGAGTAAAAAGTTTTTGTCGTTTGAATTTGCTAGGGGCTTCCATTTTCAATTTGGAGCGTCTCGATATACTACGGGACTCAATCAGACATCCGTGTAGAAAGTTATTGTCGTTTGAATTTGCAAGGAGCTTCTATTTTCAATTTCGAGTATCTCGATATATGACGGGACTCTGTCGTTCATCCGAATAAAAAGTTATTATCATTTGAATTTGCTACGAGCTTTCGTTTTCAATCTGGAGCGTCTTGATATATTAAGGGACTCAATAGGACATCCGAGTATAAAGTTATTGTCGTTTGAATTTTCTCAGAGCTTCGGATCTCACTTTCGAGCGTCTCGATATATTACCGAATTCAATCAAACATCCAAGTAAAAAGTTATTGTCGTTTGAATTTGCTAGTGGCTTCCGTTTTCAATTTGGAGTGTCTCGATATATTACGGGACTCAATTAGACATCCGTGTAGAAAGTTATTGTCGTTTGAATTTGATTTGAGCTTCCGTTTTCAATTTGGAGCATCTCGATATATTACGGGAGTCAATCGGACTTCCGTGTATAAAGTTATTGTCGTTTGAATGTGCTACGAGGTTCCATTTTCAATTTGGAGTGTCTCGATATATTACGGGACTCAACCGGACATTCGTGTATAAAGTTATTGTCAATTCTTTTTGCCTAGAGCTTCTGTTTTTAATTTGGAGCGTCTCCATATATTACGGGACACTGTCGTTCATCCGAGTTAAAAGTTATTGTCGTCAAATTTTCTACGAGCTTCCGTTGTCAATTTGGAGCATCTAGATATATTACGGGACTCAATCGGACATCCGTGTATAAAGTTATTGTTGTTTGAATTTTCTCAGAGCTTCAGATCTCAATTTCGAGTGTCTCGATATATTACGGGACTCAATCGAACATCTGACTATAAAGTTATTATCGTTTGAAATTCCTCATTTCTTCTCTTTTCAATTTGTAGCATCTTGATAAATTACGGGACTCAATCGGACATCCGTGTATAAAGTTATTGTCGCTTTAAATTGCTCAGAGCTTCTGTTCTCAATTTTGAGCGTGTCGATAAATTACGATACTCAATCGGACATCCGAGTAAAAAGTTATTGTCATTTGAAATTTCTGAGTGCTACGGATCTCAATTTCGAGTGTCTCGATATATTACCGAATTCAATCTGACATCCGAGTATAAATTTATTGTCGTTTGAATTTCCTACGAGCTTCCGTTTTGAATTTGGAGCATCTCGATATATTACGGGACTCAATCAGACATCCGAGTAAAAAGTTATTGTCGTTTGAATTTGGTACGAGCTTCCGTTTTCAATTTGGAGCATCTAGATATATTTCGGGACACAACCAGACATCCTGGTATAAAGACATTGTCGTTTCAATTTGCTCAGAGCTTCGATTCTAAATTTTGAACGTCTCGATATATTACGGGACTCTATCGGACATCCGAGTAAAAAGTTATTGTCGTTTGAATTTTCTACGAGCTTCCGTTTTCAATTTGGAGCGTCTCGATATATTACAGGACTCAACCAGACATCTGTGTATAAAGTAATTGTCGTTTCAATTTGCTCAGAGCTTCTAGTCTCAATTTGGAGCGTCTCGATATATTACCAGACTAAATCAGACATCCGAGTAAAAAGTTATTGTCGTTTGAATTTCCTACGAGCTTCCGTTTTCAATTTGGAGCATCTCGATATATTACGGGACTCAATCAGACATCCGAGTAAAAAGTTATTGTCGTTTGAATTTGGTACGAGCTTCCGCTTTCAATTCGTTGCGTCTCGATATATTACAGGACTCAGTTGGACATCCTTTGATAATTTTATTGTCGTTTGAATTTTCTATGAGCTTCCGTTTTCAATTTGGAGCATCTCGATATATTACGGGACTCAATCAGACATCCGAGTAAAAAGTTATTGTCGTTTGAATTTGGTTCGAGCTTCCGTTTTCAATTCGTTGCGTCTCGATATATTATGGGACTCAGTTGGGCATCCTTTGATAATTTTATTGTCGTTTGAATTTTCTATGAGCTTCCTTTTTCAATTGGGAGCATCTAGATATATTACGGGGCTCAATTGGACATCCGTGTATAAAGTTAGTGTCGTTTGAAATTTCTGAGCGCTACGGATCTCAATTTCGAGTGTCTCGATATATTACCGAATTCAATCTGACATTCGAGTAAAAAGTTATTGTCATTTGAATTTGCTAGGAGCTTTTGTTTTGAATTTTGAGCATCTCGATATATGACGGTACTCAATCGGACTTTCGAGGAAAAAGTTATTGTCGTTAGAATTTGCTTTGAGCTTCTGTTTTCCATTACCAGCATCTTGATATATTACGGGACTCAATCGGACGTCCGAGTTAAAAGTGATTGGGTTATGCATTTGCTACTTGTTTCTGTTTTCAATTTCCAGCGTCTCGATATATTACTGAACTCAATCGGACATCCGAGTAAAAAGATATTGTCGTTTGAATTTGATTCGAGCTTCTGTTTTCAATTTGGAGCGTCTCAATATATTACGAACCTCTGTTGGACATCCGAGTAAAAAGTTATTGCCGTTTGAATTTGTTAGGGGCTTTCGTTTTCAATTTGGAGCGTCTCGATATATTACGGGACTCAATCAGACATCCGTGTAGAAAGTTATTGTCGTTTGAATTTGATTTGAGCATCCGTTTTCAATTTGGAGCATCTGGATATATTACGGGACTCAACCGGACATCCGTGTAAAAAGTTATTGTCGTTTGAATTTGCTATGAACTTTCTTTTTCAATTTCGAGCATCTCAAGATATTTCGCGACGAGTTAAAAGTGATTGCGGTATGCACTTGCTATGAGTCGTTTTCTATTTCAAGTGTCTCGATATATTACTGAACTCAATCGGACACCCGAGTAAAAAGTTATTGTCGTTTGAATTTGCTACAAGCTTCCATTTTCAATTCGGAGCGTCTCGATGTATTACAGGACTCAATCGGACATCCTTTGATAATGTTATTGTCGTTTGAATTTGCTACGAGCTTCCGTTTTCAATTTGGAGCATCTAGATATATTTCGGGACACAACCAGACATCCTGGTATAAAGACATTGTCGTTTCAATTTGCTCAGAGCTTCGATTCTAAATTTTGAACGTCTCGATATATTACGGGACTCTATCGGACATCCGAGTAAAAAGTTATTGTCGTTTGAATTTTCTACGAGCTTCCGTTTTCAATTTGGAGCGTCTCGATATATTACAGGACTCAACCGGACATCTGTGTATAAAGTAATTGTCGTTTCAATTTGCTCAGAGCTTCTAGTCTCAATTTGGAGCGTCTCGATATATTACCAGACTAAATCAGACATCCGAGTAAAAAGTTATTGTCGTTTGAATTTCCTACGAGCTTCCGTTTTCAATTTGGAGCATCTCGATATATTACGGGACTCAATCAGACATCCGAGTAAAAAGTTATTGTCGTTTGAATTTGGTACGAGCTTCCGCTTTCAATTCGTTGCGTCTCGATATATTACAGGACTCAGTTGGACATCCTTTGATAATTTTATTGTCGTTTGAATTTTCTATGAGCTTCCGTTTTCAATTTGGAGCATCTCGATATATTACGGGACTCAATCAGACATCCGAGTAAAAAGTTATTGTCGTTTGAATTTGGTTCGAGCTTCCGTTTTCAATTCGGAGCGTCTCAATATATTACGAGACTCTGTCGGACATCCGAGTAAAAATTTATTTTCGTTTGAATTTGCTAGGGGCTTCCGTTTTCAATTTGGAGCGTCTCGATATATTACGGGACTCAATCAGACATCCGTGTAGAAAGTTATTGTCGTTTGAATATGCTACGAGCTTCCGTTTTAAATTTGGAGCGTCTCGATATATTACGGGACTCAATTGAACATCCGAGTATAAAGTTATTGTCGTTTGAAATTGCTCATTTCTTCTGTTTTAAATTTGTAGCATCTCTATAAATTACAGGACTCAATTGGAAATCCTAGTATAAACTTATTGTCGTTTGAAATTGCTCAGAGCTTCTGTTCTCAATTTTGAGCGTGTCCATAAATTACGGGACTCAATCGGACATCTGAGTAAAAAGTTATTGTCGTTTGAATTTGCAAGGAGCTTCTATTTTCAATTTCGAGTATCTCGATATATGGCGGGACTCTGTCGTTCATCCGAATAAAAAGTTATTGTCATTTGAATTTGCTACGAGTTTTCGTTTTCAATCTGGAGCGTCTTGATATATTACGGGACTCAATAGGACATTCGAGTATAAAGTTATTGTCGTTTGAATTTTCTCAGAGCTTCGGATCTCACTTTCGAGCGTCTCGATATATTACCGAATTCAATCAAACATCCGAGTAAAAAGTTCTTGTCGTTTGAATTTGCTAGGCGCTTCCGTTTTCAATATGGAGTGTCTCGATATATTACACCACTCAATCAAACATCCGTGTAGAAAGTTATTGGCGTTTGAATTTGATTTGAGCTTCCGTTTTCAATTTGGAGCATCTCAATATATTACGGGACTCAATCCAACATCCGACTATAAAGTTATTGTCGTTTGAAATTCCTCATTTCTTTTGTTTTCAATTTGTAGCATCTTGATAAATTACGGGACTCAATCGGACATCCGTGTATAAAGTTATTGTCGCTATAAATTGCTCAAAGTAACTTATTGTCCTTTGAATTTGCTAGGAGCTTCTATTTTCAATTTTAAGTATCTCGATATATGACGGGACTCTCTCGTTCGTCCGAATAAAAAGTTATTGTCATTTGAATTTGCTACAAGCTTCCGTTTTCAATCTGGAGCATCTCGATATATTACAGAACTCAATCGAACATCCGAGTATAAAGTTATTGTCGTTTGAAATTGCTCAGATCTTCTGTTCTCAATTTCAAGCGTCTCGATATATTACGCCACTCAATCGGACATTCGAGTAAAAGTTTATTATCCTTTGAATTTGCTACAAACTTTCGTTTTCAATTAGAAGCATCACAATATATTACGAGACTCAATCGGACATCAGAGTAAAAAGTTATTGTCGTTTGAATTTGCTCAGAGCTTCTATTTTGAATCTGGAGCGTCTCGATATATTACTAAACTCAATCGGACATCCGAGTAAAAAGTTATTGTCATTTGAATTTGCTACAAGCTTCGGTTTTCAATTCGTTGTGTCTCGATATATTACGAGACTCAATTGGACATCCTTGCATAATTTTATTGTCGTTTGAATTTGCTATGAGCTTCCGTTTTCAGTTGGAAGCATCTAGATATATTACGGGATTCAATTGGACATCCGTGTATAAAGTTATTGTCGTTTGAAGTTTCTCAGCGCTACGGATCTCAATTTCGAGTGTCTCGATATATTACCGAATTCAATCTGACATTCGAGTAAAAAGTTATTGACATTTGAATTTGCTGGGAGCTTCTGTTTCAAATTTTGAGCATCTCGATATATGACGGTACTCAATCGGACTTTCGAGGAAAAAGTTATTGTCGTTAGAATTTGCTTTGAGCTTCTATTTTCCATTACCAGCATCTTGATATATTACGGGACTCAATCGGACATCCGAGTTAAAAGTGATTGGGTTATGCATTTGCTACTTGTTTCCGTTTTCAATTTACAGCGTCTCGATATATTACTGAACTCAATCGAACATCCGAGTGAAAAGATATTGTCGTTTGAATTTGATTCGAGCTTCTGTTTTCAATTTGGAGTGTCTCAATATATTACGAACCTCTGTCGGACATCTGAATAAAAAGTTATTGTCGTTTGAATTTGCTAGGGGCTTCCGTTTTCAATTTGGAGCGTCTTGATATATTACGGGACTCAATCGGACATCCGTGTAAAAAGTTATTGTCGTTTGAATTTGCTATGAACTTTCTTTTTCAAATTGGAACATCTCAATCTATTTCGCGACGATTTAAAAGTGATTGCGGTATGCACTTGCTACGAGTTTTCGTTTTCAATTTCAAGTGTCTCGATATATTACCGAACTCAATTGGACAGCCGAGTAAAAAGTTATTTTCGTTTGAATTTGCTACAAGCTTCCATTTTCAATTCGGAGCGTCTCGATATATTACAGGACTCAATTGGACATTCTTTGATAATGTTATTGTCGTTTAAATTTGCTACGAGCTTCCGTTTTCAATTTGAAGCATCTAGATATATTTCGGGACACAACCGGACATCCGTGTATAAAGACATTGTCGTTTCAATTTGCTCAGAGCTTCGATTCTAAATTTTGAGCGTCTCGATATATTACGGGACTCTATCGGACATCCGAGTAAAAGGTTATTGTCGTTTGAATTTTCTACGAGCTTCCGTTTTCAATTTGGAGCGTCTCGATATATTACAGGACTCAACCGGACATCTGTGTATGAAGTAATTGTCGTTTCAATTTGCTCAGAGCTTCTAGTCTCAATTTTGAGCGTCTCGATATATTACCAGATTCAATCAGACATCCGAGTAAAAATTTATTGTCGTTTGAATTTCCTACGAGCTTCCGTTTTGAATTTGGAGCATCTCGATATATTACGGGACTCAATCAGACATCCGAGTAAAAAGTTATTGTCGTTTGAATTTGGTACGAGCTTCCGTTTTCAATTCGTTGCGGCTCGATATATTACGGGACTCAGTTGGACATCATTTGATAATTTTATTGTTGTTTGAATTTTCTATGAGCTTCCGTTTTCAATTGGGAGCATCTAGATATATTACGGGACTCAATTGGACATCCGTGTATAAAGTTATTGTCGTTTGAAGTTTCTCAGCGCCTCGGATCACAATTTCGAGTGTCTCGATATATTACCGAATTCAATCTGACATCCGAGTAAAAAGTTATTGTCATTTGAATTTGCTCAGAGCTTCTTTCCTCAATTTCGAGCGTCTTGATATATATTACGGGACTCAATCGGACATCTGAGTAAAAAGTTATTGTCGTTTGAATTTGGTACGAGCTTCCATTTTCAATTTCGAGCATCTCGATATATTACGGGACTCAATAGGACATCTGAGTATAAAGTTATTCTTATTTGAAAATTCTCAAAGCTTCTGATCTCAATTTTGAGCGTGTCGATATACTACGAGTCTCAATCGAACATCCGAGTAAAAAGTTATTGTCGTTTGAATTTGATACGAACTTCCATTTTCAATTTCGAGTGCCTCGATATATTACAGGACTCAATCGAACATCCGAGTAAAAAGTTATTGTCATTTGAATTTGCTCAGAGCTTCTTTCCTCAATTTCGAGCGTCTTGATATATATTACGGGACTCAATCGGACATCCGAGTAAAAAGTTATTGTTGTTTGAATTTGGTACGAGCTTCCATTTTCAATTTCGAGCATCTCGATATATTACGGGACTCAATAGGACATCCGAGTATAAAGTTATTGTCATTTGAAAATGCTCAAAGCTTCTAATCTCAATTTTGAGCATGCCGATATATTACGGGACTCAATAGAACATCCGAGTAAAAAGTTATTGTCATTTGAATTTGCTACGAACTTCCATTTTCAATTTCGAGTACCTCGATATATTACGGGACTCAATCGGACATCCGAGTAAAAAGTTATTGTCTTTTAAATTTGCTACGAGCTTCCGTTTTCAATTAGGAGCACCTCGATATATTATGGGACTCTATAGGAAATCCGAGAAAAAAGTTATTGTCGTTTGAATTTGGTAAGAGCTTCCATTTTAATTTTGCAGCATGTCGATATATTACGGGACTCTGTCAGACATCCGAGTAAAACTTTATTGTCATTTGAATTTTCTACGAGCTTCCATTTTCAATTTGGTGCGTCTCGATATGTTACTGGACTCAATCGGACATCCTTGTATAAAGTTATTGTCGTTTGAATTTCCTACGCGCTTCCATTTTCAATTTGGAGCAGACAGATATATTACGGGACTCAATAGAACATCCGAGAATAAAGTTATTGTCGTTAGAAATTGCTCAGAATTTTGAGCGTCTCGATATATGACGATACTCAATCGGACATCCGAGTGAAAATTATTGTCGTTTGAATTTGCTACAAACTTCCATTTTTATATTTGGAGCATCTTAATATATTACGGGACTCAATCGGACATCCGAGTAAAAAGTTACTGTCGTTTGAATTTGGTACGAGCTTCTGTTTTCAATTTGGAACGTCTCGATATATTATGGGACTCAATCGAACATCCGTGTATAAAGTTATTGCTGTTTGAATTTTATACGATCTTCCATTTTCAATTTCGAGCATCTCGATATATTACGGGACTCAATCGGACATCCGAGTATAAAGTTATTGTCGTTTGAAATTGCTCAGAGCTTCTGTTCTCAATTTCGAGCATCTCGATATATTATGGGAATCAATCGAACATCCGAGTTAAAAGTTATTGCGGTATGCATTTGCTACGAGCGTTCATTTTCAATTTGGAGCACCTCGATATATTTTGAGACTCAATAGGAAATCCGAGTAAAAAGTTATAGTCGTTTAAATTTTGGAAGAGCTTCAGTTTTAATTTTGGAACATGTCGATATATTACGGGACTCTGTAGGACCTCCAAGTAAAACTTTATTGTGATTTGAATTTTCTACGAGCTTCCGTTTTCAATTTGGTGCGTCTCGATATGTTACTGGACTCAATCAGACATCCTTGTATAAAGTTATTGTCGTTTGAATTTCCTACGAGCTTCCATTTTCAATTTGGAGCAAAAAGATATATTACGAGACTCAATAGAACATCCGAGAATAAAGTTATTGTCGTTCGAAATTTGTCAGAGCTTGTGTTCTCAATTTTGAGCGTCTCGATATATGACGATACTCAATCGGAAAACTGAGTGTAAATTATTGTCGTTTGAATTTGCTACAAACTTCCATTTTCAATTTGGAGCATCTCAATATATTAAGAGACTCAATCGGACATCCGAGTAAAAAGTTATTGTCGTTAGAATTCGTTCAATTTGGTCTCGATATATTATGGGACTCAATCAGACATTCGCGTATAAAGTTATTGTCGTTTGAATTTGCTACGAGCTTCCATTTTCACTTTCGAGCATCTCGATATATTAGGGAACTCAATCGGACATCCGAGAATAAAGTTATTTTCGTTTGAAATTGCTCAGAGCTTCTGTTCTCAATTTCGAGCATCTCGATATATTACAGGACTCAATCGGACATCCGTGTATAAAGTTATTGCGGTATGCATTTGCTACGAGCGTCCGTTTTCAATTTCGAGCGTTTCGATATATTACTGAACTTAATCGGACATCCGTGTATAAAGTTATTGTCGTTTGAATTTGCTACGATATTGCATTTTCAATTTCCAGCATCTCGATATATTACGGAACACAATAGGACATCCGAGTATATAGTTATTGTCGATTGATAATGCTCAGAGCTTCTGATCTCAATTTTGAGCGTGTCGATATATTACGGGACTCAATAGAACATCCGAGTAAAAAGTTATTGTCATTTGAATTTTCTACGAACTTACATTTTCAATTTCGAGTGCCTCGATATATTACGGGACTCAATAGGACATCCGAGTAAAAAGTTATTGTCATTTAAATTTGCTACGAGCTTCCGTTTTCAATTAGGAGCACCTCGATATATTATGGGACTCAATAGGAAATCCGAGTAAAAAGTTATTGTCGTTTGAATTTGCTACGAGCTTCCATTTTCAATTTCGAGCATCTCGATATATTACGGGACTCAATCGGACATCCGAGTATAAAGTTATTGTCGTTTGAAATTGCTCAAAGCTTCTAGTCTCAATTTCGAGCATCTCGATATATTACGGAACTTAATCGGACATCCAATTTAAAAGTTATTGCGGTATGCATTTGCTACGAGCGTCCATTTTCAATTTCGAGCGTCTCGCTATATTACTGGACTCAATCGGACATCCAAGCAAAAAGTTATTGTCGTTTGAATTTGATAGGAGCTTCCGTTTTCAATTTGGAGCGTCTCATTATATTACGGGACTCTGTTGGACATTCGAGTAAAAAGTTATTGTCCTTTGAATTGTCTACGGGCTTATGTTTTCAATTTGGAGCGTCTCGATATATTATGGGATTCAATCGGACATCCGTGTATAAAGTTATTGTCGTTTGAATTTGCTACGATATTGCATTTTCAATTTCCAGCATCTCGATATATTACAGGACACAATAGGACATCCGAGTATATAGTTATTGTCGATTGATAATGCTCAGAGCTTCTGATCTCAATTTTGAGCGTGTCGATATATTACGGGACTCAATAGAACATCCGAGTAAAAAGTTATTGTCGTTTGAATTTTCTACGAACTTCCATTTTCAATTTCGAGTGCCTCGATATATTATGGGACTGAATCGGACATCGAAGTAAAAAGTTATTCTCATTTAAATTTGCTACGAGCTTCCGTTTTCAATTAGGAGCACCTCGATATATTATGGGACTCAATAGGAAATCCGAGTAAAAAGTTATTGTCGTTTGAATTTGCTACGAGCTTCCATTTTCAATTTCGAGCATCTCGATATATTACGGGATTTAATCGGACATCCGATTTAAAAGTTATTGCGGTATGCATTTGCTACGAGCGTCCATTTTCAATTTCGAGCGTCTCGATATATTACTGGACTCAATCGGACATCCAAGCAAAAAGTTATTGTCGTTTGAATTTGATAGGAGCTTCCGTTTTCAATTTGGAGCGTCTCATTATATTACCGGACTCTGTTGGACATTTGAGTAAAAAGTTATTGTCCTTTGAATTGTCTACGGGCTTATGTTTTCAATTTGGAGCGTCTCGATATATTACGGGACTCATTCGGACATCCGTGTATAAAGTTATTTTCGTTTCATTTTGCTACGAGCTTCCGTTTTCAATATGGAGCATCTCGATATATTATGGGACTCAACCGGACATTCGAGAAAATAGTTATTGTCGTTTGAATTTTGTACGAGCTTCCGTTTTCAAATTGGAGCATCTGGATATATTACAGGACTCTGTCGGACATCTGAGTAAAAAGTTATTGTCCTCTGAATTTGCTACGAGCATCCGTTTTAATTATAGAACGTCTCGATATATTATGGGATTCAATCGGACATCCGTGTATAAAGTTATTGTCGTTTGAATTTGGTACGATATTGCATTTTCCATTTCCAGCATCTCGATATATTACAGGACACAATAGGACATCCAAGTATATAGTTATTGTCGATTGATAATGCTCAGAGCTTCTGATCTCAATTTTGAGCGTGTCGATATATTACGGGACTCAATAGAACATCCGAGTAAAAAGTTATTGTCGTTTGAATTTTCTACGAACTTCCATTTTCAATTTCGAGTGCCTCGATATATTATGGGACTGAATCGGACATCGAAGTAAAAAGTTATTGTCATTTAAATTTGCTACGAGCTTCCGTTTTCAATTAGGAGCACCTCGATATATTATGGGACTCAATAGGAAATCCGAGTAAAAAGTTATTGTCGTTTGAATTTGCTACGAGCTTCCATTTTCAATTTCGAGCATCTCGATATATTACGGGACTTAATCGGACATCCGATTTAAAAGTTATTGCGGTATGCATTTGCTACGAGCATCCATTTTCAATTTCGAGCGTCTCGATATATTACTGGACTCAATCGGACATCCAAGCAAAAAGTTATTGTCGTTTGAATTTGAAAGGAGCTTCCGTTTTCAATTTGGAGCGTCTCATTATATTACGGGACTCTGTTGGACATTCGAGTAAAAAGTTACTGTCCTTTGAATTGTCTACGGGCTTATGTTTTCAATTTGGAGCGTCTCGATATATTTCGGGACTCATTCGGACATCCGTGTATAAAGTTATTTTCGTTTGATTTTGCTACGAGCTTCCGTTTTCAATATGGAGCATCTCGATATATTATGGGACTCAACCGGACATTCGAGAAAATAGTTATTGTCGTTTGAATTTTGTACGAGCTTCCGTTTTCAAATTGGAGCATCTGGATATATTACAGGACTCTGTCGGACATCTGAGTAAAAAGTTATTGTCCTCTGAATTTGCTACGAGCATCCGTTTTCAATATAGAACGTCTCGATATATTATGGGATTCAATCGGACATCCGTGTATAAAGTTATTGTCGTTTGAATTTGGTACGATATTGCATTTTCCATTTCCAGCATCTCGATATATTACAGGACACAATAGGACATCCGAGTATATAGTTATTGTCGATTGATAATGCTCAGAGCTTCTGATCTCAATTTTGAGCGTGTCGATATATTACGGGACTCAATAGAACATCCGAGTAAAAAGTTATTGTCGTTTGAATTTTCTACGAACTTCCATTTTCAATTTCGAGTGCCTCGATATATTATGGGACTGAATCGGACATCGAAGTAAAAAGTTATTGTCATTTAAATTTGCTACGAGCTTCCGTTTTCAATTAGGAGCACCTCGATATATTATGAGACTCAATAGGAAATCCGAGTAAAAAGTTATTGTCGTTTGAATTTGCTACGAGCTTCCATTTTCAATTTCGAGCATCTCGATATATTACGGGATTTAATCGGACATCCGATTTAAAGGTTATTGCGGTATGCATTTGCTACGAGCGTCCATTTTCAATTTCGAGCGTCTCGATATATTACTGGACTCAATCGGACATCCAAGCAAAAAGTTATTGTCGTTTGAATTTGAAAGGAGCTTCCGTTTTCAATTTGGAGCGTCTCATTATATTACGGGACTCTGTTGGACATTCGAGTAAAAAGTTACTGTCCTTTGAATTGTCTACGGGCTTATGTTTTCAATTTGGAGCGTCTCGATATATTACGGGACTCATTCGATATATTATGGGATTCAATCGGACATCCGTGTATAAAGTTATTGTCGTTTGAATTTGGTACGATATTGCATTTTCCATTTCCAGCATCTCGATATATTACAGGACACAATAGGACATCCAAGTATATAGTTATTGTCGATTGATAATGCTCAGAGCTTCTGATCTCAATTTTGAGCGTGTCGATATATTACGGGACTCAATAGAACATCCGAGTAAAAAGTTATTGTCGTTTGAATTTTCTACGAACTTCCATTTTCAATTTCGAGTGCCTCGATATATTATGGGACTGAATCGGACATCCAAGTAAAAAGTTATTGTCATTTAAATTTGCTACGAGCTTCCGTTTTCAATTAGGAGCACCTCGATATATTATGGGACTCAATAGGAAATCCGAGTAAAAAGTTATTGTCGTTTGAATTTGCTACGAGCTTCCATTTTCAATTTCGAGCATCTCGATATATTACGGGACTTAATCGGACATCCGATTTAAAAGTTATTGCGGTATGCATTTGCTACGAGCATCCATTTTCAATTTCGAGCGTCTCGATATATTACTGGACTCAATCGGACATCCAAGCAAAAAGTTATTGTCGTTTGAATTTGAAAGGAGCTTCCGTTTTCAATTTGGAGCGTCTCATTATATTACGGGACTCTGTTGGACATTCGAGTAAAAAGTTACTGTCCTTTGAATTGTCTACGGGCTTATGTTTTCAATTTGGAGCGTCTCGATATATTTCGGGACTCATTCGGACATCCGTGTATAAAGTTATTTTCGTTTGATTTTGCTACGAGCTTCCGTTTTCAATATGGAGCATCTCGATATATTATGGGACTCAACCGGACATTCGAGAAAATAGTTATTGTCGTTTGAATTTTGTACGAGCTTCCGTTTTCAAATTGGAGCATCTGGATATATTACAGGACTCTGTCGGACATCTGAGTAAAAAGTTATTGTCCTCTGAATTTGCTACGAGCATCCGTTTTCAATATAGAACGTCTCGATATATTATGGGATTCAATCGGACATCCGTGTATAAAGTTATTGTCGTTTGAATTTGGTACGATATTGCATTTTCCATTTCCAGCATCTCGATATATTACAGGACACAATAGGACATCCGAGTATATAGTTATTGTCGATTGATAATGCTCAGAGCTTCTGATCTCAATTTTGAGCGTGTCGATATATTACGGGACTCAATAGAACATCCGAGTAAAAAGTTATTGTCGTTTGAATTTTCTACGAACTTCCATTTTCAATTTCGAGTGCCTCGATATATTATGGGACTGAATCGGACATCCAAGTAAAAAGTTATTGTCATTTAAATTTGCTACGAGCTTCCGTTTTCAATTAGGAGCACCTCGATATATTATGAGACTCAATAGGAAATCCGAGTAAAAAGTTATTGTCGTTTGAATTTGCTACGAGCTTCCATTTTCAATTTCGAGCATCTCGATATATTACGGGATTTAATCGGACATCCGATTTAAAGGTTATTGCGGTATGCATTTGCTACGAGCGTCCATTTTCAATTTCGAGCGTCTCGATATATTACTGGACTCAATCGGACATCCAAGCAAAAAGTTATTGTCGTTTGAATTTGAAAGGAGCTTCCGTTTTCAATTTGGAGCGTCTCATTATATTACGGGACTCTGTTGGACATTCGAGTAAAAAGTTACTGTCCTTTGAATTGTCTACGGGCTTATGTTTTCAATTTGGAGCGTCTCGATATATTACGGGACTCATTCGGACATCCGTGTATAAAGTTATTTTCGTTTGATTTTGCTACGAGCTTCCGTTTTCAATATGGAGCATCTCGATATACTATGGGACTCAACCGGACATTCGAGAAAATAGTTATTGTCATTTGAATTTTGTACGAGCTTCCGTTTTCAAATTGGAGCATCTGGATATATTACAGGACTCTGTCGGACATCTGAGTAAAAAGTTATTGTCCTCTGAATTTGCTACGAGCATCCGTTTTCAATATAGAACGTCTCGATATATTATGGGATTCAATCGGACATCCGTGTATAAAGTTATTGTCGTTTGAATTTGCTACGATATTGCATTTTCCATTTCCAGCATCTCGATATATTACAGGACACAATAGGACATCCGAGTATATAGTTATTGTCGATTGATAATGCTCAGAGCTTCTGATCTCAATTTTGAGCGTGTCGATATATTACGGGACTCAATAGAACATCCGAGTAAAAAGTTATTGTCGTTTGAATTTTCTACGAACTTCCATTTTCAATTTCGAGTGCCTCGATATATTATGGGACTGAATCGGACATCCAAGTAAAAAGTTATTGTCATTTAAATTTGCTACGAGCTTCCGTTTTCAATTAGGAGCACCTCGATATATTATGGGACTCAATAGGAAATCCGAGTAAAAAGTTATTGTCGTTTGAATTTGCTACGAGCTTCCATTTTCAATTTCGAGCATCTCGATATATTACGGGATTTAATCGGACATCCGATTTAAAGGTTATTGCGGTATGCATTTGCTACGAGCGTCCATTTTCAATTTCGAGCGTCTCGATATATTACTGGACTCAATCGGACATCCAAGCAAAAAGTTATTGTCGTTTGAATTTGAAAGGAGCTTCCGTTTTCAATTTGGAGCGTCTCATTATATTACGGGACTCTGTTGGACATTCGAGTAAAAAGTTACTGTCCTTTGAATTGTCTACGGGCTTATGTTTTCAATTTGGAGCGTCTCGATATATTACGGGACTCATTCGGACATCCGTGTATAAAGTTATTTTCGTTTGATTTTGCTACGAGCTTCCGTTTTCAATATGGAGCATCTCGATATATTATGGGACTCAACCGGACATTCGAGAAAATAGTTATTGTCGTTTGAATTTTGTACGAGCTTCCGTTTTCAAATTGGAGCATCTGGATATATTACAGGACTCTGTCGGACATCCGAGTAAAAAGTTATTGTCCTCTGAATTTGCTACGAGCATCCGTTTTCAATATAGAACGTCTCGATATATTATGGGATTCAATCGGACATCCGTGTATAAAGTTATTGTCGTTTGAATTTGCTACGATATTGCATTTTCAATTTCCAGCATCTCGATATATTACAGGACACAATAGGACATCCGAGTATATAGTTATTGTCGATTGATAATGCTCAGAGCTTCTGATCTCAATTTTGAGCGTGTCCATATATTACGGGACTCAATAGAACATCCGAGTAAAAAGTTATTGTCGTTTGAATTTTCTACGAACTTCCATTTTCAATTTCGAGTGCCTCGATATATTATGGGACTGAATCGGACATCCAAGTAAAAAGTTATTGTCATTTAAATTTGCTACGAGCTTCCGTTTTCAATTAGGAGCACCTCGATATATTATGGGACTCAATAGGAAATCCGAGTAAAAAGTTATTGTCGTTTGAATTTGCTACGAGCTTCCATTTTCAATTTCGAGCATCTCGATATATTACGGGATTTAATCGGACATCCGATTTAAAGGTTATTGCGGTATGCATTTGCTACGAGCGTCCATTTTCAATTTCGAGCGTCTCGATATATTACTGGACTCAATCGGACATCCAAGCAAAAAGTTATTGTCGTTTGAATTTGAAAGGAGCTTCCGTTTTCAATTTGGAGCGTCTCATTATATTACGGGACTCTGTTGGACATTCGAGTAAAAAGTTACTGTCCTTTGAATTGTCTACGGGCTTATGTTTTCAATTTGGAGCGTCTCGATATATTACGGGACTCATTCGATATATTATGGGATTCAATCGGACATCCGTGTATAAAGTTATTGTCGTTTGAATTTGGTACGATATTGCATTTTCCATTTCCAGCATCTCGATATATTACAGGACACAATAGGACATCCAAGTATATAGTTATTGTCGATTGATAATGCTCAGAGCTTCTGATCTCAATTTTGAGCGTGTCGATATATTACGGGACTCAATAGAACATCCGAGTAAAAAGTTATTGTCGTTTGAATTTTCTACGAACTTCCATTTTCAATTTCGAGTGCCTCGATATATTATGGGACTGAATCGGACATCCAAGTAAAAAGTTATTGTCATTTAAATTTGCTACGAGCTTCCGTTTTCAATTAGGAGCACCTCGATATATTATGGGACTCAATAGGAAATCCGAGTAAAAAGTTATTGTCGTTTGAATTTGCTACGAGCTTCCATTTTCAATTTCGAGCATCTCGATATATTACGGGACTTAATCGGACATCCGATTTAAAAGTTATTGCGGTATGCATTTGCTACGAGCATCCATTTTCAATTTCGAGCGTCTCGATATATTACTGGACTCAATCGGACATCCAAGCAAAAAGTTATTGTCGTTTGAATTTGAAAGGAGCTTTCGTTTTCAATTTGGAGCGTCTCATTATATTACGGGACTCTGTTGGACATTCGAGTAAAAAGTTACTGTCCTTTGAATTGTCTACGGGCTTATGTTTTCAATTTGGAGCGTCTCGATATATTTCGGGACTCATTCGGACATCCGTGTATAAAGTTATTTTCGTTTGATTTTGCTACGAGCTTCCGTTTTCAATATGGAGCATCTCGATATATTATGGGACTCAACCGGACATTCGAGAAAATAGTTATTGTCGTTTGAATTTTGTACGAGCTTCCGTTTTCAAATTGGAGCATCTGGATATATTACAGGACTCTGTCGGACATCTGAGTAAAAAGTTATTGTCCTCTGAATTTGCTACGAGCATCCGTTTTCAATATAGAACGTCTCGATATATTATGGGATTCAATCGGACATCCGTGTATAAAGTTATTGTCGTTTGAATTTGGTACGATATTGCATTTTCCATTTCCAGCATCTCGATATATTACAGGACACAATAGGACATCCGAGTATATAGTTATTGTCGATTGATAATGCTCAGAGCTTCTGATCTCAATTTTGAGCGTGTCGATATATTACGGGACTCAATAGAACATCCGAGTAAAAAGTTATTGTCGTTTGAATTTTCTACGAACTTCCATTTTCAATTTCGAGTGCCTCGATATATTATGGGACTGAATCGGACATCCAAGTAAAAAGTTATTGTCATTTAAATTTGCTACGAGCTTCCGTTTTCAATTAGGAGCACCTCGATATATTATGAGACTCAATAGGAAATCCGAGTAAAAAGTTATTGTCGTTTGAATTTGCTACGAGCTTCCATTTTCAATTTCGAGCATCTCGATATATTACGGGATTTAATCGGACATCCGATTTAAAGGTTATTGCGGTATGCATTTGCTACGAGCGTCCATTTTCAATTTCGAGCGTCTCGATATATTACTGGACTCAATCGGACATCCAAGCAAAAAGTTATTGTCGTTTGAATTTGAAAGGAGCTTCCGTTTTCAATTTGGAGCGTCTCATTATATTACGGGACTCTGTTGGACATTCGAGTAAAAAGTTACTGTCCTTTGAATTGTCTACGGGCTTATGTTTTCAATTTGGAGCGTCTCGATATATTACGGGACTCATTCGGACATCCGTGTATAAAGTTATTTTCGTTTGATTTTGCTACGAGCTTCCGTTTTCAATATGGAGCATCTCGATATACTATGGGACTCAACCGGACATTCGAGAAAATAGTTATTGTCATTTGAATTTTGTACGAGCTTCCGTTTTCAAATTGGAGCATCTGGATATATTACAGGACTCTGTCGGACATCTGAGTAAAAAGTTATTGTCCTCTGAATTTGCTACGAGCATCCGTTTTCAATATAGAACGTCTCGATATATTATGGGATTCAATCGGACATCCGTGTATAAAGTTATTGTCGTTTGAATTTGCTACGATATTGCATTTTCCATTTCCAGCATCTCGATATATTACAGGACACAATAGGACATCCGAGTATATAGTTATTGTCGATTGATAATGCTCAGAGCTTCTGATCTCAATTTTGAGCGTGTCGATATATTACGGGACTCAATAGAACATCCGAGTAAAAAGTTATTGTCGTTTGAATTTTCTACGAACTTCCATTTTCAATTTCGAGTGCCTCGATATATTATGGGACTGAATCGGACATCCAAGTAAAAAGTTATTGTCATTTAAATTTGCTACGAGCTTCCGTTTTCAATTAGGAGCACCTCGATATATTATGGGACTCAATAGGAAATCCGAGTAAAAAGTTATTGTCGTTTGAATTTGCTACGAGCTTCCATTTTCAATTTCGAGCATCTCGATATATTACGGGATTTAATCGGACATCCGATTTAAAGGTTATTGCGGTATGCATTTGCTACGAGCGTCCATTTTCAATTTCGAGCGTCTCGATATATTACTGGACTCAATCGGACATCCAAGCAAAAAGTTATTGTCGTTTGAATTTGAAAGGAGCTTCCGTTTTCAATTTGGAGCGTCTCATTATATTACGGGACTCTGTTGGACATTCGAGTAAAAAGTTACTGTCCTTTGAATTGTCTACGGGCTTATGTTTTCAATTTGGAGCGTCTCGATATATTACGGGACTCATTCGGACATCCGTGTATAAAGTTATTTTCGTTTGATTTTGCTACGAGCTTCCGTTTTCAATATGGAGCATCTCGATATATTATGGGACTCAACCGGACATTCGAGAAAATAGTTATTGTCGTTTGAATTTTGTACGAGCTTCCGTTTTCAAATTGGAGCATCTGGATATATTACAGGACTCTGTCGGACATCCGAGTAAAAAGTTATTGTCCTCTGAATTTGCTACGAGCATCCGTTTTCAATATAGAACGTCTCGATATATTATGGGATTCAATCGGACATCCGTGTATAAAGTTATTGTCGTTTGAATTTGCTACGATATTGCATTTTCAATTTCCAGCATCTCGATATATTACAGGACACAATAGGACATCCGAGTATATAGTTATTGTCGATTGATAATGCTCAGAGCTTCTGATCTCAATTTTGAGCGTGTCCATATATTACGGGACTCAATAGAACATCCGAGTAAAAAGTTATTGTCGTTTGAATTTTCTACGAACTTCCATTTTCAATTTCGAGTGCCTCGATATATTATGGGACTGAATCGGACATCCAAGTAAAAAGTTATTGTCATTTAAATTTGCTACGAGCTTCCGTTTTCAATTAGGAGCACCTCGATATATTATGGGACTCAATAGGAAATCCGAGTAAAAAGTTATTGTCGTTTGAATTTGCTACGAGCTTCCATTTTCAATTTCGAGCATCTCGATATATTACGGGATTTAATCGGACATCCGATTTAAAGGTTATTGCTGTATGCATTTGCTACGAGCGTCCATTTGCAATTTCGAGCGTCTCGATATATTACTGGACTCAATCGGACATCCAAGCAAAAAGTTATTGTCGTTTGAATTTGATAGGAGCTTCCGTTTTCAATTTGGAGCGTCTCATTATATTACGGGACTCTGTTGGACATTCGAGTAAAAAGTTATTGTCCTTTGAATTGTCTACGGGCTTATGTTTTCAATTTGGAGCGTCTCGATATATTACGGGACTCATTCGGACATCCGTGTATAAAGTTATTTTCGTTTGATTTTGCTACGAGCTTCCGTTTTCAATATGGAGCATCTCGATATATTATGGGACTCAACCGGACATTCGAGAAAATAGTTATTGTCGTTTGAATTTTGTACGAGCTTCCGTTTTCAAATTGGAGCATCTGGATATATTACAGGACTCTGTCGGACATCCGAGTAAAAAGTTATTGTCCTCTGAATTTGCTACGAGCATCCGTTTTAATTATAGAACGTCTCAATATATTATGGGATTCAATCGGACATCCGTGTATAAAGTTATTGTCGTTTGAATTTGCTACGATATTGCATTTTCCATTTCCAGCATCTCGATATATTACAGGACACAATAGGACATCCAAGTATATAGTTATTGTCGATTGATAATGCTCAGAGCTTCTGATCTCAATTTTGAGCGTGTCCATATATTACGGGACTCAATAGAACATCCGAGTAAAAAGTTATTGTCGTTTGAATTTTCTACGAACTTCCATTTTCAATTTCGAGTGCCTCGATATATTATGGGACTGAATCGGACATCCAAGTAAAAAGTTATTGTCATTTAAATTTGCTACGAGCTTCCGTTTTCAATTAGGAGCACCTCGATATATTATGGGACTCAATAGGAAATCCGAGTAAAAAGTTATTGTCGTTTGAATTTGCTACGAGCTTCCATTTTCAATTTCGAGCATCTCGATATATTACGGGATTTAATCGGACATCCGATTTAAAGGTTATTGCGGTATGCATTTGGTACGAGCGTCCATTTTCAATTTCGAGCGTCTCGATATATTACTGGACTCAATCGGACATCCAAGCAAAAAGTTATTGTCGTTTGAATTTGATAGGAGCTTCCGTTTTCAATTTGGAGCGTCTCATTATATTACGGGACTCTGTTGGACATTCGAGTAAAAAGTTATTGTCCTTTGAATTGTCTACGGGCTTATGTTTTCAATTTGGAGCGTCTCGATATATTACGGGACTCATTCGGACATCCGTGTATAAAGTTATTTTCGTTTGATTTTGCTACGAGCTTCCGTTTTCAATATGGAGCATCTCGATATATTATGGGACTCAACCGGACATTCGAGAAAATAGTTATTGTCGTTTGAATTTTGTACGAGCTTCCGTTTTCAAATTGGAGCATCTGGATATATTACAGGACTCTGTCGGACATCCGAGTAAAAAGTTATTGTCCTCTGAATTTGCTACGAGCATCCGTTTTAATTATAGAACGTCTCGATATATTATGGGATTCAATCGGACATCCGTGTATAAAGTTATTGTCGTTTGAATTTGCTACGATATTGCATTTTCCATTTCCAGCATCTCGATATATTACAGGACACAATAGGACATCCAAGTATATAGTTATTGTCGATTGATAATGCTCAGAGCTTCTGATCTCAATTTTGAGCGTGTCCATATATTACGGGACTCAATAGAACATCCGAGTAAAAAGTTATTGTCGTTTGAATTTTCTACGAACTTCCATTTTCAATTTCGAGTGCCTCGATATATTATGGGACTGAATCGGACATCCAAGTAAAAAGTTATTGTCATTTAAATTTGCTACGAGCTTCCGTTTTCAATTAGGAGCACCTCGATATATTATGGGACTCAATAGGAAATCCGAGTAAAAAGTTATTGTCGTTTGAATTTGCTACGAGCTTCCATTTTCAATTTCGAGCATCTCGATATATTACGGGATTTAATCGGACATCCGATTTAAAGGTTATTGCGGTATGCATTTTGGTACGAGCGTCCATTTTCAATTTCGAGCGTCTCGATATATTACTGGACTCAATCGGACATCCAAGCAAAAAGTTATTGTCGTTTGAATTTGATAGGAGCTTCCGTTTTCAATTTGGAGCGTCTCATTATATTACGGGACTCTGTTGGACATTCGAGTAAAAAGTTATTGTCCTTTGAATTGTCTACGGGCTTATGTTTTCAATTTGGAGCGTCTCGATATATTACGGGACTCATTCGGACATCCGTGTATAAAGTTATTTTCGTTTGATTTTGCTACGAGCTTCCGTTTTCAATATGGAGCATCTCGATATATTATGGGACTCAACCGGACATTCGAGAAAATAGTTATTGTCGTTTGAATTTTGTACGAGCTTCCGTTTTAAAATTGGAGCATCTGGATATATTACAGGACTCTGTCGGACATCCGAGTAAAAAGTTATTGTCCTCTGAATTTGCTACGAGCATCCGTTTTAATTATAGAACGTCTCGATATATTATGGTATTCAATCGGACATCCGTGTATAAAGTTATTGTCGTTTGAATTTGCTACGATATTGCATTTTCCATTTCCAGCATCTCGATATATTACAGGACACAATAGGACATCCAAGTATATAGTTATTGTCGATTGATAATGCTCAGAGCTTCTGATCTCAATTTTGAGCGTGTCGATATATTACGAGACTCAATAGAACATCCGAGTAAAAAGTTATTGTCGTTTGAATTTTCTACGAACTTCCATTTTCAATTTCGAGTGCCTCGATATATTATGGGACTGAATCGGACATCCAAGTAAAAAGTTATTGTCATTTAAATTTGCTACGAGCTTCCGTTTTCAATTAGGAGCACCTCGATATATTATGGGACTCAATAGGAAATCCGAGTAAAAAGTTATTGTCGTTTGAATTTGCTACGAGCTTCCATTTTCAATTTCGAGCATCTCGATATATTACGGGATTTTAATCGGACATCCGATTTAAAGGTTATTGCGGTATGCATTTGCTACGAGCGTCCATTTTCAATTTCGAGCGTCTCGATATATTACTGGACTCAATCGGACATCCAAGCAAAAAGTTATTGTCGTTTGAATTTGATAGGAGCTTCCGTTTTCAATTTGGAGCGTCTCATTATATTACGGGACTCTGTTGGACATTCGAGTAAAAAGTTATTGTCCTTTGAATTGTCTACGGCTTATGTTTCAATTTGGAGCGTCTCGATATATTACGGGACTCATTCGGACATCCGTGTATAAAGTTATTTTCGTTTGATTTTGCTACGAGCTTCCGTTTTCAATATGGAGCATCTCGATATATTATGGGACTCAACCGGACATTCGAGAAAATAGTTATTGTCGTTTGAATTTTGTACGAGCTTCCGTTTCAAATTGGAGCATCTGGATATATTACAGGATCTGTCGGACATCCGAGTAAAAAGTTATTGTCCTCTGAATTTGCTACGAGCATCCGTTTTAATATAGAACGTCTCGATATATTATGGGATTCAATCGGACATCCGTTGTATAAAGTTATTGTCGTTGAATTTGCTACGATATTGCATTTTCCATTTCCAGCATCTCGATATATTACAGGACACAATAGGACATCCAAGTATATAGTTATTGTCGATTGATAATGCTCAGAGCTTCTGATCTCAATTTTGAGCGTGTCCATATATTACGGGACTCAATAGAACATCCGAGTAAAAAGTTATTGTCGTTTTGAATTTCTACGAACTTCCATTTTCAATTTCGAGTGCCTCGATATATTATGGACTGAATCGGAACATCCAAGTAAAAAGTTATTGTCATTTAAATTTGCTAACGAGCTTCCGTTTTCAATTAGGAGCAC
>NW_021144069.1:0-32223 GCF_004193775.1 Glycine soja
CAAATGAAAACATGCCGGTGTCGGTCGAAACACAACATCGGTTGAGCTCGAACGAAAAAAGCTAGCCGACCTACGTTGTAAATTTTTACGGCAACACCGTACAAAAAAGCATCCTCTACCGTAAAAAAATATTATCGGCCAGCGTTTGTAAAAAATTTTGTCCAAAGTCGGCAGGAAAATATCAGTCGCAACTTTACAACGACCGATGTCGGTTATTGTATTGAATAATATTTGGATGATTTCTAATAGGAAATGTTTGATCTCCGTCACCCGGTGATATTTTTGTAGACCTCGATCGCCAAACTTTCCTTGCAGATGTCGGCTACCATTGTTTTCGATCAGTATCGGGCAATCATGTTTTTTTTTGCAGAGGTTGGTTAGTGTTTTCCATGCCTAGCAAATGAAAACATGCCGGTGTCGGTCGAAACACAACATCGGTTGAGCTCGAACGAAAAAACCTAGCCGACCTACGTTGTAAATTTATACGTCAACACCGAACAAAAAAGCATCCTCTGCCGTACAAAAATATTATCGGCCAGCGTTTGTAAAAAAAATTGCGCAATGTCGGCTGGAAAATATCAGTCGCGGCTTTACAACGACCGATGTCGGTTATTGTATTTTGTATTCAATCCCTGAATAATATATGGATGATGTCTAATAGGAAATGTTCGATCTGCGTCACCCGGTGAATTATGTTTTTTTGCAAAGTTTGGTTGATGTTTTCCATGCCTAGCAAATGAAAACATGCTGGTGTCGGTCGAAACACAACTTCGGTTCATCTCGAACGAAAAAACCTAGCCGACCTACATTGTAAATTTTTACGGCAACACCGTACAAAAAAGCATCCTCTACCGTAAAAAAATATTATCGGCCAGCGTTTGTAAAAAATTTTTGTCCAAAGTCGGCAGGAAAATATCAGTCGCAACTTTACAACGACCGATGTCGGTTATTGTATTGAATAATATTTGGATGATTTCTAATAGGAAATGTTCGATCTGCGTCACCCGGTGATTTTTTTGTAGACCTCGATCGCCAAACTTTCCTTGCAGACGTCGGCTACCATTGTGTTCGATCAGTATCGGGCAATCATGTTTTTTTTTTTCAGAGGTTGGTTAGTGTTTTCCATGCCTAGCAAATGAAAACATGCCGGTGTAGGTCGAAACACAACATCGGTTGAGTTCGAACGAAAAACCTAGCCGACCTACGTTGTGAATTTTTACGTCAACACCGAAAAAAAAAGCATCCTCTGCCGTACAAAAATATTATCGGCCAGCGTTTGTAAAAAATTTTTGTCCAAAGTCGGCAGGAAAATATCAGTCGCAACTTTACAACGACCGATGTCGGTTATTGTATTGAATAATATTTGGATGATTTCTAATAGGAAATGTTCGATCTGCGTCACCCGGTGATTTTTTTGTAGACCTCGATCGCCAAACTTTCCTTGCAGACGTCGGCTACCATTGTTTTCGATCACTATCGGGCAATCGTGTTTTTTTTTGCAGAGGTTGGTTAGTGTTTTCCATGCCTAGCAAATGAAAACATGCCGGTGTCGGTCGAAACACAACATCGGTTGAGCTCGAACGAAAAAACCTAGCCGACCTACGTTGTAAATTTTTACGGCAACACCGTACAAAAAAGCATCCTCTACCGTAAAAAAATATTATCGGCCAGCGTTTGTAAAAAATTTTTGTCCAAAGTCGGCAGGAAAATATCAGTCGCAACTTTACAACGACCGATGTCGGTTATTGTATTGAATAATATTTGGATGATTTCTAATAGGAAATGTTCGATCTGCGTCACCCGGTGATTTTTTTGTAGACCTCGATCGCCAAACTTTCCTTGCAGACGTCGGCTACCATTGTTTTCGATCACTATCGGGCAATCGTGTTTTTTTTTGCAGAGGTTGGTTAGTGTTTTCCATGCCTAGCAAATGAAAACATGCCGGTGTCGGTCGAAACACAACATCGGTTGAGCTCGAACGAAAAAACCTAGCCGACCTACGTTGTAAATTTTTACGTCAACACCGAACAAAAAACTATCCTCTGCTGTACAAAAATATTATCGGCCAGCGTTTGTAAAAAAAATTGCGCAATGTCGGCTGGAAAATATCAGTCGCGGCTTTACAACAACCGATGTCGGTTATTGTATTTTGTATTAAATCCCTGAATAATATATGGATGATGTCTAATAGGAAATGTTCGATCTGCGTCACCCGGTGAATCATGTTTTTTTGCAAAGTTTGGTTAATGTTTTCCATGCCTAGGAAATGAAAACATGCTGGTGTCGATCGAAACACAACTTCGGTTCATCTCGAACGAAAAAGCCTAGCCGACCTACATTGTAAATTTTTACGGCAACACCGTACAAAAAAGCATCCTCTACCGTAAAAAAATATTATCGGCCAGCGTTTGTAAAACAAATTGTCCAAAGTCGGCAGGAAAAATCAGTCGCGACTTTACAACGACCGATGTCGGTTATTGTATTGAATAATATTTGGATGATTTCTAATAGGAAATGTTCGATCTGCGTCACCCGGTGATTTTTTTGTAGACCTCGATCCCCAAACTTTCCTTGCAGACGTCGGCTACCATTGTTTTCGATCAGTATCGGGCAATCGTGTTTTTTTTTGCAGAGGTTGGTTAGTGTTTTCCATGCCTAGCAAATGAAAACATGCCGGTGTCGGTCGAAACACAACATCGGTTGAGCTCGAACGAAAAAAGCTAGCCGACCTACGTTGTAAATTTTTACGGCAACACCGTACAAAAAAGCATCCTCTACCGTAAAAAAATATTATCGGCCAGCGTTTGTAAAAAAATTTTGTCCAAAGTCGCCAGGAAAATATCAGTCGCAACTTTACAACGACCGATGTCGGTTATTGTATTGAATAATATTTGGATGATTTCTAATAGGAAATGTTTGATCTCCGTCACCCGGTGATATTTTTGTAGACCTCGATCGCCAAACTTTCCTTGCAGATGTCGGCTACCATTGTTTTCGATCAGTATCGGGCAATCATGTTTTTTTTTGCAGAGGTTGGTTAGTGTTTTCCATGCCTAGCAAATGAAAACATGCCGGTGTCGGTCGAAACACAACATCGGTTGAGCTCGAACGAAAAAACCTAGCCGACCTACGTTGTAAATTTATACGTCAACACCGAACAAAAAAGCATCCTCTGCCGTACAAAAATATTATCGGCCAGCGTTTGTAAAAAAAATTGCGCAATGTCGGCTGGAAAATATCAGTCGCGGCTTTACAACGACCGATGTCGGTTATTGTATTTTGTATTCAATCCCTGAATAATATATGGATGATGTCTAATAGGAAATGTTCGATCTGCGTCACCCGGTGAATTATGTTTTTTTGCAAAGTTTGGTTGATGTTTTCCATGCCTAGCAAATGAAAACATGCTGGTGTCGGTCGAAACACAACTTCGGTTCATCTCGAACGAAAAAACCTAGCCGACCTACATTGTAAATTTTTACGGCAACACCGTACAAAAAAGCATCCTCTACCGTAAAAAAATATTATCGGCCAGCGTTTGTAAAAAAATTTTGTCCAAAGTCGGCAGGAAAATATCAGTCGCAACTTTACAACGACCGATGTCGGTTATTGTATTGAATAATATTTGGATGATTTCTAATAGGAAATGTTCGATCTGCGTCACCCGGTGATTTTTTTGTAGACCTCGATCGCCAAACTTTCCTTGCAGACGTCGGCTACCATTGTTTTCGATCAGTATCGGGCAATCGTGTTTTTTTTTGCAGAGGTTGGTTAGTGTTTTCCATGCCTAGCAAATGAAAACATGCCGGTGTCGGTCGAAACACAACATCGGTTGAGCTCGAACGAAAAAAGCTAGCCGACCTACGTTGTAAATTTTTACGTCAACACCGAACAAAAAGGCATCCTCTGCCTTACAAAAATATTATCGGTCAGCGTTTGTAAAAAAAATTGCGCAATGTCGGCTGGAAAATATCAATCGCGGCTTTACAACGACCGATGTCGGTTATTGTATTTTGTATTAAATCCCTGAATAATATTTGGATGATGTCTAATAGGAAATGTTCGATCTGCGTCACCCGGTGAATCATGTTTTTTTGCAAAGTTTGGTTGATGTTTTCCATGCCTAGCAAATGAAAACATGCTGGTGTCGGTCGAAACACAACTTCGGTTCATCTCGAACGAAAAAACCTAGCCGACCTACATTGTAAATTTTTACGGCAACACCGTACAAAAATGAATCCTCTACCGTAAAAAAATATTATCGGCCAGCGTTTGCAAAAAAAATTGTCCAATGTCGGCAGGAAAATATCAGTCGCGACTTTACAACGACCGATGTCGGTTATTGTATTGAATAATAATATTTGGATGATTTCAAATAGGAAATGTTCGATCTGCGTCACCCGGTGATTTTTGTGTAGACCTCGATCGCCAAACTTTCCTTGCAGACGTCGGCTACCATTTTTTTCGATCAGTATCGGGCAATCAAGTTTTTTTTTGCAGAGGTTGGTTAGTGTTTTCCATGCCTAGCAAATGAAAACATGCTGGTGTCGGTCGAAACACAACATCGGTTGAGCTCGAACGAAAAAAGCTAGCCGACCTACGTTGTAAATTTTTACGTCAACACCGAACAAAAGAGCATCCTCTGCCGTACAAAAATATTATCGGCCAGCGTTTGTAAAAAAAATTGCGCAATGTCGGCTGGAAAATATTAGTCGCGGCTTTACAACGACCGATGTCGCTTATTGTATTGAATAATATTTGGATGATTTCTAATAGGAAATGTTCGATCTGCGTCACCTGGTGATTTTTTTGTAGACCTCGATCGCCAAACTTTCCTTGCAGACGTCGGCTACCATTGTTTTCGATCAGTATCGGGCAATCGTGTTTTTTTTTGCAGAGGTTGGTTAGTGTTTTCCATGCCTAGAAAAAGAAAACATGCCGCTGTCGGTCGAAACACAACATCGGTTGAGCTCGAACGAAAAAACCTAGCCGACCTACGTTGTAAATTTTTACGGCAACACCGTACAAAAAAGCATCCTCTACCATAAAAAAATATTATCTGTCAGCGTTTGTAAAAAAAATTGTCCAAAGTCGGCAAGAAAATATGAGTCGAGACTTTACAACGATCGATGTCGGTTATTGTATTGAATAATAATATTTGGATGATTTCTAATAGGAAATGTTCGATCTGCGTCACCCGGTGATTTTTTTGTAGACCTCGATCGCCAAACTTTCCTTGCAGACGTCGGCAACACCGTACAAAAAAGCATCCTCTACCGTAAAAAAATATTATCGGCCAGCGGTTGTAAAAAAATTTTGTCCAAATTCTCCATTTGATCCAACCTCTCATGGAGCGCATCATCTCGTTGTTTCATTAACCTCTCCAAATGTTGCATCAAAGCTTGCATTTGGAATTGCGAAAGCCCCACTCCATCATTAGGATTAGTACCTGACATCTCAAACAAAAAAATCAAACGTAACAAGACAATTATAGTTTCTGTTTGAATACCTCACCCACTCAAGTGTATCACACAATTATGGCTTTTCTCTAATGAAACACTCTTGCCTTTTACCACTCTAATTCCCCTTGAGTTCTTAGGCAATTCAAGAGATTATGGCCACAACAAAGAACAATTCACCAATATGTGTCAGGTAAGGCTAGAGAGACAAGGAAAAGGTTAACCAAGAAAAAGGCTAACAATGTTTTTAGGCACAAATGAAGGAAATAAAATTCAGAATTTAGGAATTCAAGTAACAATCCTTCATGCAACCAATATATTACCTTAAAGAGATTTTTTTTAAAGTTCTTCAAGCATGAACCATTCAGCCCAATTTTTTTTTTTTTTTATTTTGCTTATACGAAATTCTGCTTTTTTTTTTTTTTAAACAAAGAGATCAAAAGGCTTAACTTTTGCAATGGTTCAGCCTAAAAAAAAAATATATATGAATAAGAAGGTAATATAAATGGCAAAGAGAATAAAGAAGGATGTTACCCAATATTTCCAGCAAAGGAAGTGTTGATCCTAGAACCGGAGCTCTGATTACCAAATGATATGAACCCTCATGGAACAAGGGCTGACTTAGGATCGTCTAGGATTAAACCTTGATGGAAAATGCGGAAATTGATTAAGGTAAGGATGGAAAATAAGGTGGTTAATTTCGTGGGTCTTAATCAGGTGGTTCTTGGCATAAAATGGATGAATGGGATGGTAAAATGTAGGTTAAGTGGTGGCTGGACAGAAATATAGAAATGGCAATAACTGAAGCTACAGGGCTCCAAATGAGGTGATTCCAAAACGAGGTGAAAGTTCTCGTTTTGAAATTCAATTTAGGCTCAAGAATCACTTAATTTGAGTGCGTAAAACGGGAGTTATGGCCACGAGATAATTCTGGGCAGAGGTGGATTTTCTGGAATTGTGGTTTGAAAGAACAAGGGTGAAGATGAAAGGAAGGAAAGAATCACTCTTTCCAGCGAGGGCAACACACAAAGGTTGTGAAAGTCCTTTGATACAGCCAGGGTGTTCTTGAATCACTCAAGAATTTAGGAGAATCACTCTCACTAAGATAAAAGAGATAAACTCTAATTTTCTGAATAAAACTCAACTTGTGTTTATTGATAAAATGGTTCAGCTTATATAGAAGCTTTACAGAAGATTTTAGTAATGACCCACTAACCTAGAATTAAAATAACTTAATGCCATTAACCTAGGGAATTAAAAAAAACTTAATGGCTGAGTGTAACTGAAATTGTGGCAACCAAAAGTCACCCCCAACAGCCAACAAGTCAGCCACCATTTGGTCTCCCAAAAGGCTGATGCCTAGGTTGCCAATTGGGCCCTTATTACAACTTGAACTAAACCTAACTAAAGCCCTTTTAGTTGATTAACCCAAAACATATTTTTGGTCAGCCAACTTTACAAGGATTGGGCCATTATTTAGACAAACTAAACACTCTAAAATTGAAACAAAGTGGTGTCATTTAGTCCTCCTCCATTTGGGCCATGATACAACTCACAACCTTGGACTTTTCTCCTTGAAACTTGGGCTTGTATTCAAACAGTATGGACAGCACTTGTTGAAGAGCTTCCTTGGATTTCCTTGCTCTAGCCCTTGTCATAGGTCCTCCAAGTGGATCCTTGCCCTTGCTCTTGGTCATGTCCTCATCATTCTCTCCCTCTTGAGAAGGATTTGTCCTCAAATCGGATTCTCCTTCTGCATCAAAAAGAGATAAATCAGAGACATTGAAGGTGGAACTAACATTATACTCACCGGGCAGCTCAACTTTGTAAGCATTGTCATTGATTCTTTCTAGCACTTGAAATGGTCCATCTCCCCTTGGTTGAAGCTTTGATTTCCTTTGTTCCGGAAACCTTTCTTTTCTCATGTGCACCCAAACCCAATCTCCGGGTTCGAAGACAACCTTCTTTCTCCCTTTGTTGGCTTGTTTAGCATAGCTTTTACTTTTCCTCTCAATTTGATCTTTGACTCTCTCATGAAGCTTCTTCACATAGTCCGCCTTTGCTTGACCTTCTTTATGCTTAAAAACAGAAACATTAGGCAAAAGATCAAGAGGAGTTAGTGGGTTAAAACCATAAACAACTTCAAAAGGAGAACAATTAGTGGTGCTATGAACAGCTCTATTGTAAGCAAATTCAACATGGGGTAAACAAGCTTCCCAAGTTTTTAAGTTATTCCTCAAAACTGTCCTAAGCAAAGTTCCCAAAGTCCTATTAACAACTTCCGTTTGCCCATCGGTTTGTGGGTGACAAGTGGTTGAAAATAACAATTTAGTGCCCAACTTGCTCCACAAAGTCCTCCAAAAACGCAAATCATCAAGCCTAGGTATAGGATGCCTATATTTAATGGTGATGTTATTAAGGGCTCTACAATCAGAACAAATGCGCCATGTCCCATCCTTTTTAGGGACCAAAATCACTGGGACAGCACAAGGACTCATACTATCTCTTACCCAACCTTTGCTAATGAGTTCATCCACTTGTCTTTGAATCTCTTTGGTTTCTTTTGAATTACTTCTATAGGCTGGCCTATTGGGCAAAGAAGCTCCCGGAATGAGATCAATTTGATGCTCAATTCCCCTCAAAGGTGGTAGTCCACTTGGCACATTTGGTGGAAACATGTCATGAAAATCCTGCAAAAGAGTTTTAACACTAGAAGGCACTTCAAAATCATCAAAAGTGTTAGTGGTCAAAATCTGATTTTTGCAAAACAAGATATAGAGTGACTGTTTAGCACGAAACAACCTCTTGACCTCACTTTTTGTGGCTAAATAGCTCTCCCTCACTTCAAGTGTTTCACTCTTCTTTTGTTCACTCTTTTTCCTCTCAAGTGTTTCCCTCTTTTTCTCACTCTCAAGTGTTTTGCTCACCTTTTCTTTTTCTCTTTTCTCTTGAAGAAGTTTTTCTCTCATTTTCTTTTGATCCTCACACACTTCTTGTGGACTCAATGGCTTGAGCACAATCTTTTTGTCTTGGTGCATGAAAGAGATCTTGTTGGTGTAACCGTCATGATTGGCTCTTTTATCAAATTGCCATGGTCTCCCCAACAGTAAGTGACTGGCCTCCATAGGAACAACATCACAAAGTACCTTATCATTGTATTTCCCAATGGAAACGTCCACTTCAACTTGCTGCCTCACTTGCACCTTCCCATCCTTACTAAGCCATTGAAGTTTGTATGGCCTAGGATGTGGTTTAGTAGCTAAATTTAGCTTTGACACTAATCTAGCACTAGCCACATTGGTGCAACTACCTCCATCAATGATCACCATGCACACCTTGCCATTGATTAAACATCTAGTGTGAAAGATGTTTTCTCTTTGGCTCTCCTCCTCATGCTTCAATTGACCACCAAGTAACCGCCTAATCATCAACAAATCTCCCTCCGGAGTCTCCTCTTCCTCTACGTACTCACTCTCCTCTTCCTCTTCAACATCAGATTCACTTATATATTCTCCATCTCTAAGAACCATGGACCTTTTGTTAGGGCACTCATAAGCATAGTGTCCTAGGCCTTGGCACTTGAAACACTTCACATCTCTACTCCTTTTAGAGGGTTCCTCTTGGGACTTTGAGCCAGTTTTTGATGGGATAGGTGTGGAACTACTAGAAGTAGCAGCCCCATCTTTCTTACCTTTGTCTTTCCAACTAGAAGAACCAAAGTTGGTAAAACTCCTCTTAGCCACTCCCTTCCTTTTTAATTGTTGCTCCACTTGGATTGCTTTGTGAAGCAAATCATCCATTTCAACAAACTCCTGCAGCTCAACAATATCACGGATATCATTAGTCAAACCATTAAGAAATCGAGCCATAGTTACCTCCTCATCTTCTTCAATATTTGCTTGAATCATGAGCACATTCATTTCCTTGAAATACTCCTCAACCCCCTTGTTGCCTTGGGTTAGTTTTTGGAGCTTGAATTTCAAGTCCCTTGAGTAACTAGCCGGCACATACCGCTTCCTCATGATCTTTTTCATCTCTGTCCATGTATCAACCATTGGCTCTTCATTTCTTGCTCTCTCCTTTTGTAGCTTGTTCCACCACACAAGAGCATAGTCGGAAAACTCTGTGGCGGCAAGCTTCACCTTCTGGTCCTCCTCATAGTTGTTGCATGAGAAAACATGCTCTATTTTCATCTCCCACTCCAAGTAGGCCTCCGAATCATTCTTTCCTTTAAATGGAGGAATGTTGAGTTTAATACCATCAATTCGGTTTTGTCTAGGAACACCATCATTCCCTCTTCTCCTCCTTTCTTCTTCATTATGATCTCTATTCTCCATTTGATCCAACCTCTCATGGAGCGCATCATCTCGTTGTTTCATTAACCTCTCCAAATGTTGCATCAAAGCTTGCATTTGGAATTGCGAAAGCCCCACTCCATCATTAGGATTAGTACCTGACATCTCAAACAAACAAATCAAACGTAACAAGACAATTATAGTTGTTGTTTGAATACCTCACCCACTCAAGTGTATCACACAATTATGGCTTTTCTCTAATGAAACACTCTTGCCTTTTACCACTCTAATTCCCCTTGAGTTCTTAGGCAATTCAAGAGATTATGGCCACAACAAAGAACAATTCACCAATATGTGTCAGGTAAGGCTAGAGAGACAAGGAAAAGGTTAACCAAGAAAAAGGCTAACAATGTATTGAATAATATTTGGATGATGTCCATTAGGAAATGTCGGCTGGAAAATATTTTCCAGCCGACATTGCGCAATTTTTTTTACAAACGCTTGCCGATAATATTTTTGTACGGCAGAGGATGCTTTTTTGTTCGGTGTTGACGTAAAAATTTACAACGTAGGTCGGCTAGGTTTTTTCGTTCGAGCTCAACCGATGTTGTGTTTCGACCGACACCAGCATGTTTTCATTTGCTAGGCATGGAAAACACTAACCAACCTCTGCAAAAAAACATGATTGCCCGATACTGATCGACAAAAATGGTAGCCGACGTCGGCCTGGAAAGTTTACCGATCGAGATCTACAAAAAAATCACCGGGTGACGCCGGTCGAACATGTCCTAATTGACATCATCCAAATATTATTCAGGGATTGAATAGAAAATACAATAGCCGACATCGGTTGTTGTAGAGCCACGACTCATATTTTCCCGCCGACATTGTGCAATTTTTTTTACAAACACTGAACGATAATATATTTTTTATTGTAGATGATGCTTTTTTGTTCGGTGTACCGTCAAAATTTATAATGTTGGTTGGCTAGGTTTTTTCATTCGAGCTCCACCGAAGTTGTGTTTCGGGCGACGCTAGCATGTTTTAATTTTCTTGGCATGGAAAACATTAACCAACCTCGGAAAAAAAACATGATTCCCCGATACTGATCGAAAAAAAATGCTATTCGACATCGGCCAGAAAAGTTTACCGATCGAGGTCTAAAATAAAATCACCGGGTGACGCCGATCGAACATTTCCTAATGGACATCATCCAAATATTATTCAGGGATTGAATAGAAAATAAAATTGCCGACATCGATCATTGTAAAGCCGTGACTGATATTTTCCAGCCGACATTGCGCAATTTTTTTTACAAACGCTGGCCGATAATATTTTTGTACGACAGAGGATGCTTTTTTGTTCGGTGTTGACGTAAAAATTTACAATGTAGGTCGGCTAGGTTTTTTCGTTCGAGCTCAACTGATGTTGTGTTTCGACCGACACCAGCATGTTTTCATTTGCTAGGCATGGAAAACACTAACCAACCTCTGCAAAAAAAACATGATTGCCCGATACTGATCGAAAATAATGGTAGCCGACGTCTGCAAGGAAAGTTTGGCGATCGAGGTCTACAAAAAAATCACCGGGTGACGCAGATCGAACATTTCCTATTAGAAATCATCCAAATATTATTCAATACAATAATCGACATCGGTCGTTGTGATGAGATTCATGAAACTGGCCAAATACAGGCTAAAGGCCCAAGTGGAGAAGGACGAAGGCCCAAGTGGAGAAGGACAAAGCCCCCGAGTGGAGAAGGATGAAGGCCCAGAGGCAGAGACACTATCAAGACTATTAATTGTTGCTGAAGGCCCAAACTAATTTGAAGGCCCAAGTTAAATAAGTTTTTTAGTTATAATTTATTTTTATTGTAATTTTGGCCCAAACTGTTTAAAAGGTCCATGTCTATTTTTATCTTTTTGTTCAGCTACACTATAAGTATGGGTTTTTGTTTTGAATAAAAAAACTTTTGGCATTTTCATAAAATTTGGTGAGAGTTTGTCTCCGGGTTCCTTGTTGAACCAATTATCAGACTTATTAAGGTAATCCTTGTGGCGTCTACCCTGACTTATCTTCCTTCACTGGAAGTGGCGTCTACCCAGACTTATCTTCCTTCACCGGAAGTGGCGTCTACCCTGACTTATCTTCCTTCACCGGAAGTGGCGTCATCCAAACCTTTGTAGCCTGTATCAAACGATCCGCTCCTACTCAGGTTCACATCATCTGGTATCAGAGCTTCGGCTCTTGATACAGGTTCTATCCTATCCTATTATTTTTCTTTGTAATTTGTCCATGTTCGTGTTTTGTCCTTGTTCTGTTATTTGCGTTTTTGTTTACATCTTGTTTTGTTCTTGTTTGCGTCTTGTGTTCTGTTATTTGCGTTCTTGTTTCGTTCTTGTTCTTGTCCTTGTCACGTTCTTGTTCTTGTTTCTTGTGTCTTTCACACTTTGTGTCAAAAACAAAAGTTGCAAAATTTTGAGAAAAAAAAAGTGGGTGTTTGATCTTTGAACACGAAATTGAGGCATTTAGAGGTGTTTTTTGGAAAGAAAATCGTGGAACAAATCCCCTTATCTAGATTCTCCTCTGAATTCTGAGTGTTTTGATATATAGTGGGCCTCAAACAGACAACCGTAGCAAAAGTTATGAGCATTTGAAGTTTACTTGTCATATTTGTTATCTTATCTATTATCCTATCTGTTATCTTATTTGTTATCATATTTGTTATCCAAATTAAATCTAATCTGTTATCCAAATCTGATATATTATCCAAATCAAATCAAATCAAAAAATTTTATCCAAATCTAATCTGTAATCCAAATCAAATCCAATCTGCTATCCAAATCAAGTCCAAGTTGTTATCCCAAATCAAATCTGTAACTCTGATAATTATATTGTCTTTCCTTTTATTTTATATTACCTTGTGTGTCTAATTCGGTCCATCCAGGAACTTAAGAGGGAGTGAGTGGTAAAAGGCAAGAGTGAAAACATTACACAAAAGCCTATATTGAGAGCATCAAACACGAGTGAACTACCCTCAAAGAGAGAAACACGTGAGTAGAAACACATTGTTCAATTTCGAGCGTCTCGATATATTCTGCGCCTGAATCGGACCTCCGAGTTAAAAGTTATGACCATTTGAATTTCTCGAGAGCTTCGTTTGTTCAATTTCGTGCGTCTCGATATATTATGCGCCAGAATCGGACCTTTGAGTGAAAAGTTATGACCATTTGAATTTCTCGAGAGCTACCGTTGCTCATCGAGCGTCTCGATATATTATGCGCCTGAATCGGACCTCCGAGTGAAATGTTATGACCATTTGAATTTCGCGAGAGCTTCCGTTGTTCAATTTCGAGCGTCTAGATATATTATGCGCCTGAATCGGACCTCCGAGTGAAAAGTAATGACCATTTGAATTTCTCGAGAGCTTCCGTTGTTCAATTTCGAGCATCTCCATACGTGATGCGCTTGAATCGGACCTCCGAGTTAAAAGTTTTGACCATTTGAATTGCTCAAGAGCTTCCATTGTTCAATTTCGAGCGTCTCGATATATTATGCGCCTGAATCGGACCTCCGAGTTAAAAGTTATGACCATTTGAATTTCTCGAGAGCTTCCGTTGCTCAATTTCGAGCGTCTCGATATATTATGCGCCTGAATGGTACCTCCGAGTGAAAAGTTATAACCATTTTCATTTCTCAAGAGCTTCCGTTGTTCAATTTCAAGCGTGTCGATATATTATGCGCCTGAATCGGACCTCAGAGTGAAAAGTTATGACCATATGAATTTATCGAGAGCTTCCATTGCTTAATTTCGAGGGTCTCGATATATTATGCGCCTGAATCGGACTTCCGAGTGAAAAGTTATGACCATTTGAATTTCTCGAGAGCATCCGTTGTTCAATTTCGAGCGTCTCGATATATTATGCGCCTGAATCGGACCTCCGAGTGAAAAGTTATGACCATTTGAATTTCTCGAGAGCTACCGTTGCCTAATTTCGAGCGTCTTGATATATCATGCGCCTGAATCGGACCTCCGAGTTAAAAGTTACGACCATTTGAATTTCTCGAGAGCTTCCGTTGTTCAATTTCGTGCGTCTCGATATATTATGCGCCTGAATCGGACCTTTGAGTGAAAAGTTATGACCATTTGAATTTCTCGAGAGCTTCTATTGCTTAATTTCTAGCGTCTCGATATATTATGCGCCTGAATCGGTGATGTGAACCTGAGTAGGAGCGGATCGTTTGATACAGGCTACGGAGGTTTTGGATGACGCCACTTCCAAAGAGGGAAGATAAGTCAGGGTAGACGCCACTTCCGGTGAAGGAAGATAAGTCTGGGTAGATGCCACTTCCAATGAAGGAAGATAAGTCTGGGTAGACGCCACAAGGATTACCTTGATAAGTCTGATAATTGGTTCAACAAGGAACCCAGAGAGAAACTCTCACCAAATTTTATCAAATGTCAAAAGTCTCTTTATTCAAAACAAAAACCCATACTTATAGTGTAGCTGAACAAAAAGATAAAAATAGACATGGGCCTTCTAAACAGTTTGGGCCAAAATTACAATAAAAATAAATTATAACTAAAAACTTATTTAACTTGGGCCTTCAAGTTAGTTTGGGCCTTCAACAACAATTAGTAGTCTTGGTAGTGCCTCTGCCTCTGGGCCTTCATCTTTCTCCACTTGGGCCTTCAATCATCATCAATGGCAGCTATACAAATGACCAGCCTTGTCTCTATGACGTGTTGGGCTTGTTTAAGTCTGCCTCTGGTCATGGGACCTTCAAGTGCTTCATGGTCCTTGCCCTTGGTTATGTCCTCATCACTCCCTCCTTCTTGAAAAGGATTTGTCCTCAAATCCAAGGCTCCTCCATCTGCATCAAAAAGAGATAGATCAGACACATTGAAAGTGGCACTTACATTATACTCACTAGGCAAGTCAATCTTGTAGGCATTGTCGTTGATCTTCTCCAACACTTGGAATGGTCCGTCTCCTCTAGGTTGAAGCTTGGACTTCCTGTGTTTTGGGAACCTCTCCTTCCTCAGGTGTACCCAAACCCAATCTCCTGGTTCAAGCACGACTTTCTTTCTGCTTTTGTTGGCTTGCCTTGCATAGCTCGCATTTTTCTTTTCAATTTGAACCTTCACTTGCTCATGCAACTTCTTCACATACTCAGCTTTAGCCTGTGCATCCTTATGCTTAAACATAGCAATGTTAGGCATAGGCAACAAATCAAGAGGAGTCAAAGGATTAAATCCATACACTATCTCAAATGGTGAACAATTAGTTGTGCTATGGACAGCCCGATTATAAGCAAACTCAACATGAGGCAAACAGGCTTCCCAAGATTTAAGATTTTTCTTTAAAACAGTCCTAAGCAGTGTGCCTAAAGTCCTATTGACTACCTCAGTTTGACCATCAGTTTGTGGGTGACAAGTAGTAGAAAACAACAATTTAGTACCAATCTTACCCCACAAGGTCCTCCAAAAGTGACTAAGGAATTTTGCATCCCTATCACTGACAATGCTCCTCGGTAATCCATGAAGCCACACTATTTCTTTGAAAAACAAATCAGCCACATGACAAGCGTCATCCACTTTCTTGCAAGGGATGAAGTGTGCCATCTTAGAAAACCTGTCAACAACAACAAACACAGAATCCTTTCCATTCTTGGTTTTGGGCAGCCCCAAAACAAAGTCCATAGATATGTCAGTCCAAGGATATTCAGGAACAGGCAAAGGAGTATACAGTCCATGAGGTTTAACCTTAGATTTAGCTTGTTTACACACAATGCAATGACCACAAAACTTATGCACATCACGCCTCATATGAGGCCAAAAGAAATGCTCTTGCAGAATTTCCAGGGTCTTTTGAACCCCAAAGTGTCCCATCAACCCCCCCTCATGTGATTCACTCACAAGCAACTCTCTAATGGAACACTTAGGCACACACAATTTATTTGCTTTAAACAAGAATCCATTATGCCTATAGTAACCATTTTCAGAAAACTTTTCACATGCAGCAAAAATTTCAGCAAAGTCCACATCATGCACATACATGTCTTTCAAAGACTCGAGACCAAACAGTTTAGTTTCAAGCATAGCAAGTAAAGCATGTCTCTGACAAGAACAAGAACAAGAACAAGAACGCAAATAACAGAACAAGGACAAAAACACAAACCTAGACAAATTACGAAGAAAAAAAAATAGGATAGGATAGGATAGGATAGAACCTGTATCAAGAGCCGAAGCTCTGATACCAGATGATGTGAACCTAAGTAGGAGCGGATCGTTTGATACAGGCTACGGAGGTTTTGGATGACGCCACTTCCAAAGAGGGAAGATAAGTCAGGGTAGACGCCACTTCCGGTGAAGGAAGATAAGTCTGGGTAGACGCCACTTCCAATGAAGGAAGATAAGTCTGGGTAGACGCCACAAGGATTACCTTGATAAGTCTGATAATTGGTTCAACAAGGAACCCAGAGAGAAACTCTCACCAAATTTTATCAAATGTCAAAAGTCTCTTTATTCAAAACAAAAACCCATACTTATAGTGTAGCTGAACAAAAAGATAAAAATAGACATGGGCCTTCTAAACAGTTTGGGCCAAAATTACAATAAAAATAAATTATAACTAAAAACTTATTTAACTTGGGCCTTCAAGTTAGTTTGGGCCTTCAACAACAATTAGTAGTCTTGGTAGTGCCTCTGCCTCTGGGCCTTCATCTTTCTCCACTTGGGCCTTCAATCATCATCAATGGCAGCTATACAAATGACCAGCCTTGTCTCTATGACGTGTTGGGCTTGTTTAAGTCTGCCTCTGGTCATGGGACCTTCAAGTGCTTCATGGTCCTTGCCCTTGGTTATGTCCTCATCAATCGGACCTCCGAGTTAAAATTTTTGACCATTTGAATTGCTCAAGAGCTTCCATTGTACAATTTCGAGCGTCTCGATATATTATGCGCCTGAATCGGACCCCTGAGTGAAAAGTTATGACCATTTGAATTTCTCGAGAGTTTCCGTTGCTCAATATCGAGCGTCTCGATATATTATGCACCTGAATGGTACCTCCGAGTGAAAAGTTATGACAATTTGCATTTCTCAAGAGCTTCCGTTGTTCAATTTCGAGCGTCTCGATATAGTAGTCGCCTCAATCGGACCTCAGAGTGAAAAGTTATGACCATTTGGATTTCTCGAGAGCTTCCATTGCTGAATTTCGAGGGTCTTGATATATTATGCCCCTGAATTGAACTTCCGAGTGAAAAGTTATGACCATTTGAATTGCTCAAGAGCTTCCATTGTTCAATTTCGAGCGTCTCGATATGTTATGCGCTTGAATCGGACCTTTGAGTGAAAAGTTATGACCATTTCAATCTATCAATAGCTTCCATTGTTCAATTTCGAGCGTCTCGATATATTATGCGCCTGAATCGGACCTCCGAGTTTAAAGTTATGGCCATTTAAATTTCTCGAGAGCTTCCGTTGTTCAAGTTCGAGCATCTCTATATGTGATGCGCTTGAATCGGACCTTCGAGTTAAAAGTTTTGAGCATTTGAATTGCTCAAGAGCTTCCATTGTTCAATTGCGAGCGTCTCGATATATTATGCGCTCGAATCGGACCTCTGAGTGAAATGTTCTGACCATTTGAATTTCTCTAGAGCTTCCGTGGCTCAGTTTCGAGCGTCTCAATATATTATGCGCCTGAATGGGATGAAGAGAATCATGAAACTAGCCAAATACAGGCTAAAGGCCCAAGTGGAGAAGGACAAAGCCCCCGAGTGGAGAAGGATGAAGGCCCAAACTAATTTGAAGGCCCAAGTTAAATAAGTTTTTAGTTATAATTTATTTTTATTGTAATTTTGGCCCAAACTGTTTAGAAGGCCCATGTCTATTTTTATCTTTTTGTTCAGCTACACTATAAGTATTGGTTTTTGTTTTGAATAGAAAAACTTTTGGCATTTGATAAAATTTGGTGAGAGTTTCTCTCTAGGTTCCTTGTTGAACCAATTACCCTGACTTATCTTCCTTCACCGGAAGTGGCGTCTACCCTGACTTATCTTCCTTCACTGGAATTGGCATCATCCAAATCTCCGTAGCCTGTATCAAACGATCCGCTCCTATCTGTTATCTTATTTGTTATCATATCTGTTATCCAAATTAAATCTAATCTGTTATCCAAATCTGATCTATTATCCAAATCAAATCAAATCAAAAAAATTTATCCAAATCTAATCTGTAATCCAAATCAAATCCAATCTGCTATCCAAATCAAGTCCAAGTTGTTATCCCAAATCAAATCCGTTACTCTGATAATTATATTGTCTTTCCTTTTATTTTATATTACCTTGTGTATCTAATTCGGTCCATCCAGGAACTTAAGAGGGAGTGAGTGGTAAAAGGCAAGAGTGAAAACATTACACAAAAGCCTATATTGAGAGCATCAAACACGAGTGAACTACCATCAAAGAGAGAAACATGTGAGTAGAAACACGCTGTTCAATTTCGAGTGTCTCGATATATTATGCGCCTGAATCGGACCTCCGAGTTAAAAGTTATGACCATTTGAATTTCTCGAGAGCTTCCCTTGTTCAATTTCGTGCGTCTCGATATATTATGCGCCAGAATCGGACCTTTGAGTGAAAAGTTATGACCATTTGAATTTCTCGAGAGCTACCGTTGCCTAATTTCGAGCGTCTCGATATATTATGCGCCTGAATCAGACCTCCGAGTGAAATTTTATGACCATTTGAATTTCGCAAGAGCTTCCATTGTTCAATTTTGAGCGTCTAGATATATTATGCGCCTGAATCGGACCTCCGAGTGAAAAGTTATGACCATTTGAACTTCTCGAGAGCTTCCGTTGTTCAATTTCGAGCATCTCTATATGTGAAGCGCCTGAATCGGACCTCCGAGTTAAAAGTTTTGACCATTTGAATTGCTCAAGAGATTCCACTGTTCAATTTCGTGCGTCTCGATATATTACGCGCCTGAATCGGACCTCTGAGTGAAAAGTTATGACCATTTGAATTTCTCGAGAGGTTCCGTTGCTCAATTTCGAGCGTCTCGATATATTATGCGCCTGAATGGTATCTCCAAGTGAAAAGTTATGACCATTTGCATTTCTCAAGAGCTTCCGTTGTTCAATTTCGAGCGTCTCGATATATTATGCGCCTGAATCGGACCTCAGAGTGAAAAGTTATGACCTTTTGATTTTCTCGTTAGTTTCCGTTGTTCAATTTCGAGCGTCTCGATATATTATGCCCCTGAATCGGACCTCCGAGTTAAAAGTTATGACCATTTGAATTTCTCGAGAGCTTCCGTTATTCTATCTCGAGGGTCTCTATACGTGATGCGCCTGAATCGATCGTCCGAGGGAAAAGTAATGACCATTTGAATTTCTCGAGAGCTTCCGTTGTTCAATTTCGAGCGTCTCGATATATTATGCGCCTGAATTGGACCTCCGAGTTAAAAGTTAAGACCATTTGAATTGCTCAAGAGCTTCCATTGTTCAATTTCGAGCGTCTAGATATATTATGCGCCAGAATCGGACCTCCGAGTTAAAAGTTATGACCATTTGAATATCTCGAGAGCTTCCGTTTTTTCAGTTTCGAGCGTCTCTATATGTGATGCGCCTGAATCGGACCTCCGACTGAAAAGTAATGACCATTTGAATTTCTCAAGAGCTTACGATGTTCAATTTCGGGCTTCTCGATATATTATGTGCCTGAATCGAACCTCCGAGTCAACAGTTATGACCATTTGAATATCTCGAGAGCTTCCGTTGTTCAATTTCGAGCGTCTCTATATGTGACGCGCCTGAATCGGAGCTCCGACTGAAAAGTAATGACCATTTGAATTTGTCGAGAGCTCCGTTGCTCAATTTCGAGCGTCTCGATATATTGTACGCCTGAATCGGACCTCCGAGTGAAAAGTTATGAGCATGTGAATTTCTCGAGAGCTTCCGTTGTTCAATTTCGAGCGTCTCGATATTTTATGCGCCTGAATCGGACCTCCAAGTTAAAAGTTATAACCATTTGAATATCTCGAGAGCTTCCGTTGTTCAATTTCGAGCGTCTCTATATGTGATGCGCCTGATCGGACCTCCGAGTTTAAAGAAATGACCATTTGAATTTCTCGAGAGCTTCCGTTGTTCAATTTCGGGCGTGTCGATATATTATGTGCCTGAATCGGACCTCCGAGTGAACAGTTATGACCATTTGAATTGCTCGAGAGCTTCCACTGTTCAATTTCGAGCGTCTCGATATATTATACGCCTGAATCGGACCTCTGAGTGAAAAGTTATGGTAATTTTAATTTCTCGAGAGCTTTCGTTGTTAAATTTCGAGCGTCTCGATAAATTATACGCCTGAATCGGACCTCTGAGTGAAAAGTTATGACCATTTTAGTTTCTCGAGAGCTTCCGTTGTTCAATTTCGAGCGTCTCGATATATTATACGCATGAATCGGACCTCCGAGTGAAAAGTAATGACCATTTGAATATCTTAGGAGCTTCCGTTGTTCAATTTCGGGCGTCTCGATATATTATGTGCCTGAATCGGACCTCCGAGTTAAAAGTTATGACCATTTGAATATCTCAAGAGCTTCCGTTGTTCAATTTCGAGCGTATCTATATGTGATGCGCCTGATCGGACCTACGAGTGAAAAGAAATGACCATTTGAATTTCTCAAGAGCTTCCGTTGTTCAATTTTGGGCGTCTCGATATATTATGTGCCTGAATCGGACCTCCGAGTTAAAAGTTATGACCATTTGAATATCTCGAGAGCTTCCGTTGTTCAATTTCGAGCGTCTCTATATGTGATGCGCTCGAATCGGAGCTCCGAGTGAAAAGTAATGACCATTTGAATTTCTCAAGAGCTTCCTTTGTTCAATTTCGGGCGTCTCGATATATTATGTGCCTGAATCGGACCTCCGAGTGAAAAGTTATGACCATTTGAATTGCTCAAGAACTTCCATTGTTCAATTTAGAACATCTCGATATTTTATGTGCCTGAATCGGACCTCCGAGTTAAAAGTTATGACCATTTTAATTTCTCGAGAGCTTCCGTTGTTCAATTTCGAGCGTCTCGATATATTATATGCCTGAATCGGACCTCTGAGTGAAAAGTTATGACCATTTTAATTGCTCGAGAGATTCCGTTGTTCAATTTCAGGCGTCTCGATATATTATACGCCTGAATCAGACCTCCGAGTGAAAAGTAATGACCATTTGAATTTCTCAAGAGCTTCCGTTGTTCAATTTCGACCGTCTCTATATGTGATGCGCGTGATCGGACCTCCGAGTGTAAAGAAATGACCATTTGAATTTCTCAAGAGCTTCCGTTGTTCAATTTCGGGCGTCTCGATATATTATGTTCCTGAATCGGACCTCCGAGTGAACAGTTATGACCATTTGAATTGCTCAATAGCTTCCACTGTTCAATTTCGAGCGTCTCGATATATTATACGCCTGAATCGGACCTCCAAGTGAAAAGTAATGACCATTTGAATTTCTCGAGAGCTTCCGTTGTTCAATTTCGAGCGTCTCGATATTTTCTGTACCTGAATCGGACCTCCGAGTTAAAAGTTATGAGCATTTGAATATCTCGAGAGCTTCCGTTTTTCAATTGCGAGCGTCTCTATATGTGATGCGCTCGAATCGGACCTCCGAGTGAAGAGTAATGACTATTTGAATTTCTCAAGAGCTTCCGTTGTTCAATTTCGGGCATCTCGATATATTATGTGCCTAAATCGGACCTCCGAGTTAAAAGTTATGACCATTTGAATATCTCGAGAGCTTCCGTTATTCAATTTCGAGTGTCTCGATATATTATGTGCCTGACTCTGACCTCTGAGTTAAAAGTTATGATCATTTGAATATCTCGAGAGCTTCCGTTGTTCAATTTCGAGCGTCTCTATATGTGATGCGCCTGAATCGGACCTCCGAGTGAAAAGTAATGACCATTTGAATTTCTCAGGAGCTTCAGTTGTTCAATTTCGGGCGTCTCGATATATTATGTGCCTGATTCGGACCTCCGAGTTAAAAGTTATGACCATTTGAATATCTCGAGAGTTTCCGTTGTTCAATTGCGAGCGTCTGTATATGTGACGTGCCTTAATCGGACCTCCTAGTGAAAAGTTATAACCATTTGAATTTCTCAAGAGCTTCCGTTGTTCAATTTCGGGCGTCTCGATATATTATGTGCCTGAATCGGACCTCCGAGTGAACAGTTATGACCATTTGAATTGCTCAAGAACTTCCATTGTTCAATTTCGAGCGTCTCGATATTTTATGTGCCTGAATCGGTCCTCCGAGTTAAAAGTTATGACTATTTGAATATCTCGAGAGCTTCCGTTGTTCAATTTCAAGCGTCTCTATCTGTGATGCGCCTGATCGGACCTCCGAGTGTAAAGAAATGACCATTTGAATTTGTCAAGAGCTTCCGTTGTTCAATTTCGGGCGTCTCGATATATTATGTGCCTGAATCGGACCTTCGAGTGAACAGTTATGACCATTTGAATTGCTCAATAGCTTCCACTGTTCAGTTTCGAGCGTCTCGATATATTATACGCCTGAATCGGACTTCTGAGTGAAAAGTTATGACCATTTTAATTTTTCGAGAGCTTCCGTTGTTCAATTTCGAGCGTCTCGATATGTTATATGCCTGAATCGGACCTTCGAGTGAAAAGTAATGACCATTTGAATTTCTCAAGAGCTTCCGTTGTTCAATTTCGAGCGTCTCGATATTTTATGTGCTTGAATCGGACCTCCGAGTCAAAAGTTATGACCATTTGAATATCTCGAGAGCTTCCGCTGTTCAATTGCGAGCATCTCTATATGTGATGCGCCTGAATCGGACCTCCGAGTGAAAAGTAATGACCATTTGAATTTCTCAAGAGCTTCCGTTGTTCAATTACGGGCGTGTCGATATATTATGTGCCTGAATCCGACATCTGAGTTAAAAGTTATGACCATTTGAATATCTCGAGAGCTTCCGTTGTTCAATTGCGAGCGTCTCTATATGTGATGCTCTCGAATCGGACCTCCGAGTGAAAAGTAATGACCATTTGAATTTCTCAAGAGCTTCCATTGTTCAATATCGAACGTCTCGATATATTATGTGCCTGAATCGGACCTCCGAGTTAAAAGTTATGACCATTTGAATATCTCGAGAGCTTCCGTTGTTCAATTGCGAGCGTCTCTATATGTGATGCGCCTGAATCGGACCTTCGAGTGAAAAGTAATGACCATTTGAATTTCTCAGGAGCTTCCGTTGTTCAATTTCGGGCGTCTCGATATATTATATGCCTGATTCGGACCTCCGAGTTAAAAGTTATGACCATTTGAATATCTCGAGAGCTTCCGTTGTTCAATTGCGAGCGTTTGTATATGTGACGCGCCTGAATCGGACCTCCTAGTGAAAAGTTATGACCATTTGAATTTCTCAAGAGCTTCCGTTGTTCAATTTCGGACGTCTCGATATATTATGTGCCTGAATCAGACCTCCGAGTGAACAGTTATGACCATTTGAATTGCTCAATAGCTTCCACTGTTCAATTTAGAGCGTCTCGATATATTATACGCCTGAATCGGACCTTTAAGTGAAAAGTTATGACCATTTTAATTTCTCGAGAGCTTCCGTTGTTCATTTTCGAGTGTCTCGATATATTATACGCCTGAATCGGACCTCCGAGTGAAAAGTTATGACCATTTGAATTTCTCGAGAGCTTCCGTGGTTCAATTTCGGGCGTCTCGATATTCTATGTGCCTGAATCGGACCTCCGAGTTAAAAGTTATGACCATTCTAATTTCTCGAGAGCTTCCGTTGTTCAATTTCGAGCGTCTCTATATGTGATGCGCCTGATCGGACCTCCGAGCGTAAAGAAATGACCATTTGAATTTCTCAAGAGCTTCCGTTATTCAATTTCGAGCGTCTCGATATTTTATGTGCCTGAATTGGACCTCCGAGTTAAAAGTTATGACCATTTGAATATCTCGAGAGCTTCCGTTGTTCAATTTCGAGCATCTCGATATTTTATGTGCCTGAATCGGACCTCCGAGTTAAAAGTTATGACCATTTGAATATCTCGAGAGCTTCCGTTGTTTAATTGCGAGCGTCTCTATATGTGATGCGCCTGAATCGGACCTCCGAGTGAAGAGTTAACACCATTTAAATTTCTCATGAACTTCCCTTGTTTAATTTCGAGCGTCTCGATATATTATGTGCCTGAATCGGACCTCCGAGTGAACAGTTATGACCATTGGAATTGCTCAATAGCATCCACTGTACAATTTCGAGCGTCTCGATATATTATACGCCTGAATCGGACCTCCGAGTGAAAAGTTATGACCATTTGAATTTGTCGAGAGCTTCCGTTGTTCAATTTCGAGCGTCTCGATATTTTATGTGCCTGAATTGGACCTCCGAGTTAAAAGTTATGACCATTTGAATATCTCGAGAGCTTCCGTTGTTCAATTTCGAGCATCTCGATATTTTATGTGCCTGAATCGGACCTCCGAGTTAAAAGTTATGACCATTTGAATATCTCGAGAGCTTCCGTTGTTTAATTGCGAGCGTCTCTATATGTGATGCGCCTGAATCGGACCTCCGAGTGAAGATTTAACACCATTTAAATTTCTCATGAACTTCCCTTGTTTAATTTCGAGCGTCTCGATATATTATGTGCCTGAATCGGACCTCCGAGTGAACAGTTATGACCATTGGAATTGCTCAATAGCATCCACTGTACAATTTCGAGCGTCTCGATATATTATATGCCTGAATCGGACCTCCGAGTGAAAAGTTATGACCATTTGAATTTGTCGAGAGCTTCCGTTGTTCAATTTCGAGCGTCTCGATATTTTATGTGCCTGAATCGGACCTCCGAGTTAAAAGTTATGACCATTTGAATATCTCGAGAGCTTCCAATGTTCAATTTTGAGCGTCTCTATATGTGATGCGCCTGATTGGACCTCCGAGCGTAAAGAAATGACCATTTGAATTTCTCAAGAGCTTCCGTTATTCAATTTCGGGCATCTCGATATATTATGTGCCCGAATCGGACCTCCGAGTGAACAGTTATGACCATTTGAATTGCTCAAGAACATCCATTGTTCATTTTCGAGCGTCTCGATATTTTATGTGTCTGAATCGGACTTCCGAGTTAAAAGTTATGACCATTTGATTATCTCGAGAGCTTCCGTTGTTTAATTGCGAGCGTCTCTATATGTGATGCGCCTGAATCGGACCTCCGAGTGAAGAGTTAACACCATTTAAATTTCTCATGAACTTCCCTTGTTTAATTTCGAGCGTCTCGATATATTATGTGCCTGAATCGGACCTCCGACTGAACAGTTATGACCATTGGAATTGCTCAATAGCATCCACTGTACAATTTCGAGCGTCTCGATATATTATATGCCTGAATCGGACCTTCGAGTGAAAAGTTATGACCATTTGAATTTGTCGAGAGCTTTCGTTGTTCAATTGCGAGCGTCTCGATATTTTATGTGCCTGAATCGGACCTCCGAGTTAAAAGTTATGACCATTTGAATATCTCGAGAGCTTCCGTTGTTCAATTGCGAGCGTCTCTATATGTGATGCGCCTGAATCGGACCTCCGAGTGAAAAGTAATGACCATTTGAATTTCTCAGGAGCTTCCGTTGTTCAATTTCGGGCGTCTCGATATATTATGTGCCTGATTCGGACCTCCGAGTTAAAAGTTATGACCATTTGAATATCTCGAGAGCTTCCGTTGTTCAATTGCGAGCGTCTGTATATGTGACGCGCCTGAATCGGACCTCCTAGTGAAAAGTTATGACCATTTGAATTTCTCAAGAGCTTCCGTTGTTCAATTTCGGACGTCTCGATATATTATGTGCCTGAATCAGACCTCCGAGTGAACAGTTATGACCATTTGAATTGCTCAATAGCTTCCACTGTTCAATTTAGAGCGTCTCGATATATTATACGCCTGAATCGGACCTCTGAGTGAAAAGTTATGACCATTTTAATTTCTCGAGATCTTCCGTTGTTCATTTTCGAGTGTCTCGATATTTTATACGCCTGAATCGAACCTCCGAGTGAAAAGTTATGACCATTTGAATTTCTCGAGAGCTTCCGTGGTTCAATTTCGAGCGTCTCGATATTCTATGTGCCTGAATCGGACCTCCGAGTTAAAAGTTATGACCATTCTAATTTCTCGAGAGCTTCCGTTGTTCAATTTCGAGCGTCTCTATATGTGATGTGCCTGATCGGACCTCCGAGCGTAAAGAAATGACCATTTGAATTTCTGAAGAGCTTCCGTTATTCAATTTCGAGCATCTCGATATATTATGTGCCCGAATCGGACCTCCGAGTGAACAGTTATGACCATTTGAATTGCTCAAGAACTTCCATTGTTCAATTTCGAGCGTCTCGATATTTTATGTGCCTGAATCGGACTTCCGAGTTAAAAGTTATGACCATTTGATTATCTCGAGAGCTTCCGTTGTTTAATTGCGAGCGTCTCTATATGTGATGCGCCTGAATCGGACCTCCGAGTGAAGAGTTAACACCATTTAAATTTCTCATGAACTTCCCTTGTTTAATTTCGAGCGTCTCGATATATTATGTGCCTGAATCGGACCTCCGAGTGAACAGTTATGACCATTGGAATTGCTCAATAGCATCCACTGTACAATTTCGAGCGTCTCGATATATTATACGCCTGAATCGGACCTCCGAGTGAAAGTTATGACCATTTGAATTTTTCGAGAGCTTCCGTTGTTCAATTTCGAGCGTCTCGAGAATTTATGTGCCTGAATTGGACCTCCGAGTTAAAAGTTATGACCATTTGAATATCTCGAGAGCTTCCGTTGTTCAATTTCGAGCATCTCGATATTTTATGTGCCTGAATCGGACATCCGAGTTAAAAGTTATGACCATTTGAATATCTCGAGAGCTTCCGTTGTTTAATTGCGAGCGTCTCTATATGTGATGCGCCTGAATCGGACCTCCGAGTGAAGAGTTAACACCATTTAAATTTCTCATGAACTTCCCTTGTTTAATTTCGAGCGTCTCGATATATTATGTGCCTGAATCGGACCTCCGAGTGAACAGTTATGACCATTGGAATTGCTCAATAGCATCCACTGTACAATTTCGAGCGTCTCGATATATTATATGCCTGAATCGGACCTCCGAGTGAAAAGTTATGACCATTTGAATTTGTCGAGAGCTTCCGTTGTTCAATTTCGAGCGTCTCGATATTTTATGTGCCTGAATCGGACCTCCGAGTTAAAAGTTATGACCATTTGAATATCTCGAGAGCTTCCGTTGTTTAATTGAGAGCGTCTCTATATGTGATGCGCCTGAATCGGACCTCCGAGTGAAGAGTTAACACCATTTAAATTTCTCACGAACTTCCCTTGTTTAATTTCGAGCGTCTCGATATATTATGTGCCTGAATCGGACCTCCGAGTGAACAGTTATGACCATTGGAATTGCTCAATAGCTTCTACTGTTCAATTTCGAGCGTCTCGATATATTATACGCCTGAATCGGACCTCCGAGTGAAAAGTTATGACCATTTGAATTTGTCGAGAGCTTCCGTTGTTCAATTTCGAGCGTCTCGATATTTTATGTGCCTGAATCGGACCTCCGAGTTAAAAGTTATGACCATTTGAATATCTCGAGAGCTTCCAATGTTCAATTTTGAGCGTCTCTATATGTGATGCGCCTGATTGGACCTCCGAGCGTAAAGAAATGACCATTTGAATTTCTCAAGAGCTTCCGTTATTCAATTTCGGGCATCTCGATATATTATGTGCCCGAATCGGACCTCCGAGTGAACAGTTATGACCATTTGAATTGCTCAAGAACTTCCATTGTTCAATTTCGAGCGTCTCGATATTTTATGTGTCTGAATCGGACTTCCGAGTTAAAAGTTATGACCATTTGATTATCTCGAGAGCTTCCGTTGTTTAATTGCGAGCGTCTCTATATGTGATGCGCCTGAATCGGACCTCCGAGTGAAGAGTTAACACCATTTAAATTTCTCATGAACTTCCCTTGTTTAATTTCGAGCGTCTCGATATATTATGTGCGTGAATCGGACCTCCGAGTGAACAGTTATGACCATTGGAATTGCTCAATAGCATCCACTGTACAATTTCGAGCGTCTCGATATATTATATGCCTGAATCGGACCTCCGAGTGAAAAGTTATGACCATTTGAATTTGTCGAGAGCTTCCGTTGTTCAATTTCGAGCGTCTCGATATTTTATGTGCCTGAATTGGACCTCCGAGTTAAAAGTTAGGACCATTTGAATATCTCGAGAGCTTCCGTTGTTCAATTTCGAGCATCTCGATATTTTATGTGCCTGAATCGGACCTCCGAGTTAAAAGTTATGACCATTTGAATATCTCGAGAGCTTCCGTTGTTTAATTGCGAGCGTCTCTATATGTGATGCGCCTGAATCGGACCTCCGAGTGAAGAGTTAACACCATTTAAATTTCTCATGAACTTCCCTTGTTTAATTTCGAGCGTCTCGATATATTATGTGCCTGAATCGGACCTCCGAGTGAACAGTTATGACCATTGGAATTGCTCCATAGCATCCACTGTACAATTTCGAGCGTCTCGATATATTATATGCCTGAATCGGACCTCCGAGTGAAAAGTTATGACCATTTGAATTTGTCGAGAGCTTCCGTTGTTCAATTTCGAGCGTCTCGATATTTTATGTGCCTGAATTGGACCTCCGAGTTAAAAGTTATGACCATTTGAATATCTCGAGAGCTTCCGTTGTTCAATTTCGAGCATCTCGATATTTTATGTGCCTGAATCGGACCTCCGAGTTAAAAGTTATGACCATTTGAATATCTCGAGAGCTTCCGTTGTTTAATTGCGAGCGTCTCTATATGTGATGCGCCTGAATCGGACCTCCGAGTGAAGAGTTAACACCATTTAAATTTCTCATGAACTTCCCTTGTTTAATTCCGAGCGTCTCGATATAATATGTGCCTGAATCGGACCTCCGAGTGAACAGTTATGACCATTGGAATTGCTCTATAGCATCCACTGTACGATTTCGAGCGTCTCGATATATTATATGCCTGATTCGGACCTCCGAGTTAAAAGTTATGACCATTTGAATATCTCGAGAGCTTCCTTTGTTCAATTGCGAGCGTCTGTATATGTGACGCGCCTGAATCGGACCTCCTAGTGAAAAGTTATGACCATTTGAATTTCTCAAGAGCTTCCGTTGTTCAATTTCGGACGTCTCGATATATTATGTGCCTGAATCAGACCTCCGAGTGAACAGTTATGACCATTTGAATTGCTCAATAGCTTCCACTGTTCAATTTAGAGCGTCTCGATATATTATACGCCTGAATCGGACCTCTGAGTGAAAAGTTATGACCATTTTAATTTCTCGAGAGCTTCCGTTGTTCATTTTCGAGTGTCTCGATATATTATACGCCTGAATCGGACCTCCGAGTGAAAAGTTATGACCATTTGAATTTCTCGAGAGCTTCCGTGGTTCAATTTCGAGCGTCTCGATATTCTATGTGCCTGAATCGGACCTCTGAGTTAAAAGTTATGACCATTCTAATTTCTCGAGAGCTTCCGTTGTTCAATTTCGAGCGTCTCTATATGTGATGCGCCTGATCGGACCTCCGAGCGTAAAGAAATGACCATTTGAATTTCTCAAGAGCTTCCGTTATTCAATTTCGAGCATCTCGATATATTATGTGCCCGAATCGGACCTCCGAGTGAACAGTTATGACCATTTGAATTGCTCAAGAACTTCCATTGTTCAATTTCGAGCGTCTCGATATTTTATGTGCCTGAATCGGACTTCCGAGTTAAAAGTTATGACCATTTGATTATCTCGAGAGCTTCCGTTGTTTAATTGTGAACGTCTCTATATGTGATGCGCCTGAATCGGACCTCCGAGTGAAGAGTTAACACCATTTAAATTTCTCATGGACTTCCCTTGTTTAATTTCGAGCGTCTCGATATATTATGTGCCTGAATCGGACCTCCGACTGAACAGTTATGACCATTGGAATTGCAGAATAGCATCCACTGTACAATTTCGAGCGTCTCGATATATTATATGCCTGAATCGGACCTTCGAGTGAAAAGTTATGACCATTTGAATTTGTCGAGAGCTTTCGTTGTTCAATTGCGAGCGTCTCGATATTTTATGTGCCTGAATCGGACCTCCGAGTTAAAAGTTATGACCATTTGAATATCTCGAGAGCTTCCGTTGTTCAATTGCGAGCGTCTCTATATGTGATGCGCCTGAATCGGACCTCCGAGTGAAAAGTAATGACCATTTGAATTTCTCAGGAGCTTCCGTTGTTCAATTTCGAGCGTCTCGATATTCTATGTGCCTGAATCGGACCTCCGAGTTAAAAGTTATGACCATTCTAATTTCTCGAGAGCTTCCGTTGTTCAATTGCGAGCGTCTGTATATGTGACGCGCCTGAATCGGACCTCCTAGTGAAAAGTTATGACCATTTGAATTTCTCAAGAGCTTCCGTTGTTCAATTTCGGACGTCTCGATATATTATGTTCCTGAATCAGACCTCCGAGTGAACAGTTATGACCATTTGAATTGCTCAATAGCTTCCACTGTTCAATTTAGAGCGTCTCGATATATTATACGCCTGAATCGGACCTCTGAGTGAAAAGTTATGACCATTTGAATATCTCGAGAGCTTCCGTTGTTCAATTTCGAGCATCTCGATATTTTATGTGCCTGAATCGGACCTCCGAGTTAAAAGTTATGACCATTTGAATATCTCGAGAGCTTCCGTTGTTTAATTGCGAGCGTCTCTATATGTGATGCGCCTGAATCGGACCTCCGAGTGAAGAGTTAACACCATTTAAATTTCTCATGAACTTCCCTTGTTTAATTTCGAGCGTCTCGATATATTATGTGCCTGAATCGGACCTCCGAGTGAACAGTTATGACCATTGGAATTGCTCAATAGCATCCACTGTACAATTTCGAGCGTCTCGATATATTATATGCCTGAATCGGACCTCCGAGTGAAAAGTTATGACCATTTGAATTTGTCGAGAGCTTCCGTTGTTCAATTTCGAGCGTCTCGATATTTTATGTGCCTGAATCGGACCTCCGAGTTAAAAGTTATGACCATTTGAATATCTCGAGAGCTTCCAATGTTCAATTTTGAGCGTCTCTATATGTCATGCGCCTGATTGGACCTCCGAGCGTAAAGAAATGACCATTTGAATTTCTCAAGAGCTTCCGTTATTCAATTTCGGGCATCTCGATATATTATGTGCCCGAATCGGACCTCCGAGTGAACAGTTATGACCATTTGAATTGCTCAAGAACATCCATTGTTCATTTTCGAGCGTCTCGATATTTTATGTGTCTGAATCGGACTTCCGAGTTAAAAGTTATGACCATTTGATTATCTCGAGAGCTTCCGTTGTTTAATTGCGAGCGTCTCTATATGTGATGCGCCTGAATCGGACCTCCGAGTGAAGAGTTAACACCATTTAAATTTCTCATGAACTTCCCTTGTTTAATTTCGAGCGTCTCGATATATTATGTGCCTGAATCGGACCTCCGACTGAACAGTTATGACCATTGGAATTGCTCAATAGCATCCACTGTACAATTTCGAGCGTCTCGATATATTATATGCCTGAATCGGACCTTCGAGTGAAAAGTTATGACCATTTGAATTTGTCGAGAGCTTTCGTTGTTCAATTGCGAGCGTCTCGATATTTTATGTGCCTGAATCGGACCTCCGAGTTAAAAGTTATGACCATTTGAATATCTCGAGAGCTTCCGTTGTTCAATTGCGAGCGTCTCTATATGTGATGCGCCTGAATCGGACCTCCGAGTGAAAAGTAATGACCATTTGAATTTCTCAGGAGCTTCCGTGGTTCAATTTCGAGCGTCTCGATATTCTATGTGCCTGAATCGGACCTCCGAGTTAAAAGTTATGACCATTCTAATTTCTCGAGAGCTTCCGTTGTTCAATTGCGAGCGTCTGTATATGTGACGCGCCTGAATCGGACCTCCTAGTGAAAAGTTATGACCATTTGAATTTCTCAAGAGCTTCCGTTGTTCAATTTCGGACGTCTCGATATATTATATGCCTGAATCAGACCTCCGAGTGAACAGTTATGACCATTTGAATTGCTCAATAGCTTCCACTGTTCAATTTAGAGCGTCTCGATATATTATACGCCTGAATCGGACCTCTGAGTGAAAAGTTATGACCATTTTAATTTCTCGAGAGCTTCCGTTGTTCATTTTCGAGTGTCTCGATATATTATACGCCTGAATCGGACCTCCGAGTGAAAAGTTATGACCATTTGAATTTCTCGAGAGCTTTCGTGGTTCAATTTCGAGCGTCTCGATATTCTATGTGCCTGAATCGGACCTCCGAGTTAAACGTTATGACCATTCTAATTTCTCGAGAGCTTCCGTTG
>NW_021144070.1:0-8428 GCF_004193775.1 Glycine soja
TTGACTTTTCTTAGAGCTTCCGTTTTCAACTTCGAGCGTCTCGATATATTACAGGGCTCAATCGGACATCCGAGTTAAAAGTTATTGTCGTTTGATTTTTTTCAGAGCTTCTGTTTTCAATTACGTGTGTCTCGATATCCTACGGGACACAATCGGACAACCGAGTGAAAATTTATTGTCCTTTGAATTTTGCTCAGAGCTTCAGTTTTCAATTACGAGCGTCTAGAAATCCTATGGGACACAATTGGACATCTGACTGAAAAGTTATTGTCGTTTGAATTTGCTCAGAGCTTCAGTTTTAAATTACGAGAGTCTTTATATATTACGGGACTCAATCAGACATCCGAGTTAAAAGTTATTGTCGTTTGACTTTTCATAGAGCTTCCGTTTTCAATTTCGAGCGTCTCGATATATTAAAGGGCTCAATTGGACATCCGAGTTAAAACCTATTGTCGTTTGATTTTTCCCAGAGCTTCCGTTTTCAATTACGAGCGCCTCGATATCCTACGGGGCTCAATCGGAAATCCGAGTTAAAAGTTATTGTCGTTTGATTTTTTTCAGAGCTTCCGTTTTCAATTACGTGCGTCTCGATATCCTACGGGACACAATCGGACAACCGAGTGAAAATTTATTGTCCTTTGAATTTGCTCAGAGCTTCAGTTTTCAATTACGAGCGTTTAGAAATCCTACGGGACACAATTGGACATCTGACTGAAAAGTTGTTGTCGTTTGCATTTGCTCAGAGCTTCAGTTTTCAATTACGAGCGTCTGGATATATTACGGGACTCAATTCGAAATCCGAGTTAAAAGTTATTGTCGTTTGACTTTTCATAGAGCTTCCGTTTTCAATTTCGAGCGTCTCGATATATTAAAGGGCTCAATTGGACATCCGAGTTAAAACCTATTGTCGTTTGATTTTTCCCAGAGCTTCCGTTTTCAATTACGAGCGCCTCGATATCCTACGGGGCTCAATCGGACATCCGAGTTAAAAGTTATTGTCGTTTGATTTTTTTCAGAGCTTCCGTTTTCAATTACGAGCGTCTCGATATCCTACGGGACACAATCGGACATCCGAGTCAAAAGTTATTGTCGTTTGACTTTTCTTAGAGCTTCCGTTTTAAATTTCGAGCGTCTTGATATATTACAGGGCGCAATCGGACATCCGAGTTAAAAGTTATTGTCGTTTGATTTTTCTCAGATCTTCCGTTTTCAATTACGAGCGTCTCGATATCCTATGGGACACAATCGGACATTCGAGTCAAAAGTTATTGTCGTTTGAATTTGCTCAGAGCTTTAGTTTTCAATTACGACCGCCTCGATATATTACGGGATTTAATCGGACATCCGAGTCAAAAGTTATTGTCGTTTGACTTTTCTTAGAGCTTCCGTTTTAAACTTCGAGCGTCTCGATATATTACAGGGCTCAATAGAACATCTTAGTTAAAACTTATTGTCGTTAGATTTTTCTCAGAGCTTCCGTTTTCAATTAAGAGCGTCTCGATATCCTACGGGACTCAATTGAACATCCAAGTGAAAAGTTATTGTCGTTTGAATTTACTCAGAACTTCTGCTTTCAATTACGAGCGTCTCGATATATTACGAGACTCAATCGGACATCCGAATTAAAAGTTATTGTAATTTGATTTTTCTCAGAGCTTCCGTTTTCAATTACGAGCGTCTCGATATATTATAGGGCTCAATCGGACATCCTAGTTAAAAGTTATTGTCGTTTGAATTTGCTCATAGCTTCTGTTTTAAAGTACGAGCGTTTCGATATATTACGGGACTCAATCGGACATCCGAGTTAAAAGTTATTGTTGTTGGACTTTTCTTAGAGCTTCCGTTTTGAATTTCGAGCGTCTCGATATATTACAGGGCTCAATCGAACATCCGAGTTAAAAGTTATTGTCGTTTGATTTTTCTCAGAGCTTCCGTTTTCAATTACGAGCGTCTCGATATCGTACGGGACACATTCGGACATCCGAGTCAAAAGTTATTGTCGTTTGACTTTTCTTAGAGCTTCCGTTTTAAATTTCGAGCGTCTTGATATATTACAGGGTGCAATCGGACATCCGAGTTAAAAGTTATTGTCGTTTGATTTTGCTCAGAGCTTCCGTTTTCAATTCCGAGTTTCTCGAAATCCTACGGGACACAATCGGACATCCGAGTGAAATTTTATTGTCCTTTGAATTTGCTCAGAGCTTCTGTTTTCAATTAGAGCGTCTCGATATATTACAGGGCTTAATAGGACATCCGAGTTAAAACTTATTGTCGTTTGATTTTTCTCAGAGCTTCCGTTTTCAATTATGAGCGTCTCGATATCCTACGGGACACAATCGGACATCCGAGTAAAAAGTTATTGTCGTTTGAATTTGCTCAGAGCTTCTGTTTTCAATTAGAGCGCCTCGATATATTACGAGACTATATCGGACATCCGAGTCAAAAGTTATTGTCGTTTGACTTTTCTTAGAGCTTCCGTTTTCAATTTCGAGCGTCTCGATATCCAACGGGACACAATCAAACATCCGAGTGAAATTTTATTGTCCTTTGAATTTGCTCAGAGCTTCTGTTTTCAATTAGAGCGTCTCGATATATTTCGAGACTATATCGGACATTCGATTCAAAAGTTACTGTCGTTTGACTTTTCTAAGAGCTTCCGCTTTCAATTTCGAGCGTCTTGATATATTACAGGGTGCAATCGGACATCCGAGTTAAAAGTTATTGTCGTTTGATTTTGCTCAGAGCTTCCGTTTTCAATTACGTGCGTCTCGATATCTTACGGGACACAATCGGACAACCGAGTGAAATTTTATTGTCCTTTTAATTTGCTCAGAGCTTCAGTTTTCAATTACGAGCGTCTAGAAATCCTATGGGACACAATTGGACATCTGACTGAAAAGTTATTGTCGTTCGAATTTGCTCAGAGCTTCAGTTTTAAATTACGAGCGTCTTTATATATTACGGGACTCAATCAGACATCCGAGTTAAAAGTTATTGTCGTTTGACTTTTCATAGAGCTTCCGTTTTCAATTTCGAGCGTCTCGATATATTAAAGGGCTTAATTGGACATCCGAGTTAAAACCTATTGTCGTTTGATTTTTCCCAGAGCTTCCGTTTTCAATTACGAGCGCCTCGATATCCTACGGGGCTCAATCGGACATCCGAGTTAAAAGTTATTGTCATTTGATTTTTTTCAGAGCTTCCGTTTTCAATTACGAGCGTCTCGATATCCTACGGGACACAATCGGACATCCAAGTCAAAAGTTATTGTCGTTTTACTTTTCTTAGAGCTTCCGTTTTAAATTTCGAGCGTCTTGATATATTATAGGGCGCAATCGGACATCCGAGTTAAAAGTTATTGTCGTTTGATTTTTCTCAGAGCTTCCGTTTTCAATTACGAGCGTCTCGATATCCTACGGGACAATATCGGACATCTGAGTCAAAAGTTATTGTTGTTTGACTTTCCTTAGAGCTTCCGTTTTAAATTTCGAGCGTCTTGATATATTACAGGGCTCAATCGGACATCCGAGTTAAAAGTTATTGTCGTTTGATTTTTCTCAGAGCTTTCGTTTTCAATTACGTGCGTCTCAATATCCTACGGCACACAATCGGACATCCGAGTTAAAAGTTATTGTCGTTTGACTTTTCTTAGAGCTTCCGTTTTAAATTTCGAGCGTCTTGATATATTACAGGGCGCAATCGGACATCCGAGTTAAAAGTTATTGTCGTTTGATTTTTCTCAGACCTTCCGTTTTCAATTACGAGCGTCTCGAACTTCCTACGGGACACAATCGGACATCCGAGTGAAATTTTATTGTCCTTTGAAATTGCTCAGAGCAACAGTTTTCAATTACGAGGGTCTTGATATAATACAGGACTCAATCGGACATCCGATTCAAAAGTTATTGTCCTTTGAATTTGCTTAGAGCTTCAATTTTCAATTACGAGCGTCTCGATATATTTCAAGACTATATCGGACATTCGATTCAAAAGTTATGGTCGTTTGACTTTTCTTAGAGCTTCCGTTTTCAATTTCGAGCGTCTTGATATATTAAAGGGCTCGATTAGACATCCGAGTTAAAAGTTATTGTTGTTAGAATTTTCTGAGAGCTTCCGTTTTCTGTTACGAGCGTCTCGATATCCTACGGGACACAATCGAACATCCGAGTCAAAAGTTATTTTCGTTTGAATTTGCTCAGAGCTTTAGTTTTCAATTACGACCGCCTCGATATATTACGGGATTCAATCGGACATCCGAGTCAAAAGTTATTGTCGTTTGACTTTTCTTAGAGCTTCCGTTTTCAACTTCGAGCGTCTCGATATATTACAGGGCTCAATCGGACATCCGAGTTAAAAGTTATTGTCGTTTGATTTTTTTCAGAGCTTCTGTTTTCAATTACGTGTGTCTCGATATCCTACGGGACACAATCGGACAACCGAGTGAAAATTTATTGTCCTTTGAATTTGCTCAGAGCTTCAGTTTTCAATTACGAGCGTCTAGAAATCCTATGGGACACAATTGGACATCTGACTGAAAAGTTATTGTCGTTTGAATTTGCTCAGAGCTTCAGTTTTAAATTACGAGAGTCTTTATATATTACGGGACTCAATCAGACATCCGAGTTAAAAGTTATTGTCGTTTGACTTTTCATAGAGCTTCCGTTTTCAATTTCGAGCGTCTCGATATATTAAAGGGCTCAATTGGACATCCGAGTTAAAACCTATTGTCGTTTGATTTTTCCCAGAGCTTCCGTTTTCAATTACGAGCGCCTCGATATCCTACGGGGCTCAATCGGAAATCCGAGTTAAAAGTTATTGTCGTTTGATTTTTTTCAGAGCTTCCGTTTTCAATTACGTGCGTCTCGATATCCTACGGGACACAATCGGACAACCGAGTGAAAATTTATTGTCCTTTGAATTTGCTCAGAGCTTCAGTTTTCAATTACGAGCGTTTAGAAATCCTACGGGACACAATTGGACATCTGACTGAAAAGTTGTTGTCGTTTGCATTTGCTCAGAGCTTCAGTTTTCAATTACGAGCGTCTGGATATATTACGGGACTCAATTCGAAATCCGAGTTAAAAGTTATTGTCGTTTGACTTTTCATAGAGCTTCCGTTTTCAATTTCGAGCGTCTCGATATATTAAAGGGCTCAATTGGACATCCGAGTTAAAACCTATTGTCGTTTGATTTTTCCCAGAGCTTCCGTTTTCAATTACGAGCGCCTCGATATCCTACGGGGCTCAATCGGACATCCGAGTTAAAAGTTATTGTCGTTTGATTTTTTCAGAGCTTCCGTTTTCAATTACGAGCGTCTCGATATCCTACGGGACACAATCGGACATCCGAGTCAAAAGTTATTGTCGTTTGACTTTTCTTAGAGCTTCCGTTTTAAATTTCGAGCGTCTTGATATATTACAGGGCGCAATCGGACATCCGAGTTAAAAGTTATTGTCGTTTGATTTTTCTCAGATCTTCCGTTTTCAATTACGAGCGTCTCGATATCCTATGGGACACAATCGGACATTCGAGTCAAAAGTTATTGTCGTTTGAATTTGCTCAGAGCTTTAGTTTTCAATTACGACCGCCTCGATATATTACGGGATTTAATCGGACATCCGAGTCAAAAGTTATTGTCGTTTGACTTTTCTTAGAGCTTCCGTTTTAAACTTCGAGCGTCTCGATATATTACAGGGCTCAATAGAACATCTTAGTTAAAACTTATTGTCGTTAGATTTTTCTCAGAGCTTCCGTTTTCAATTAAGAGCGTCTCGATATCCTACGGGACTCAATTGAACATCCAAGTGAAAAGTTATTGTCGTTTGAATTTACTCAGAACTTCTGCTTTCAATTACGAGCGTCTCGATATATTACGAGACTCAATCGGACATCCGAATTAAAAGTTATTGTAATTTGATTTTTCTCAGAGCTTCCGTTTTCAATTACGAGCGTCTCGATATATTATAGGGCTCAATCGGACATCCTAGTTAAAAGTTATTGTCGTTTGAATTTGCTCATAGCTTCTGTTTTAAAGTACGAGCGTTTCGATATATTACGGGACTCAATCGGACATCCGAGTTAAAAGTTATTGTTGTTGGACTTTTCTTAGAGCTTCCGTTTTGAATTTCGAGCGTCTCGATATATTACAGGGCTCAATCGAACATCCGAGTTAAAAGTTATTGTCGTTTGATTTTTCTCAGAGCTTCCGTTTTCAATTACGAGCGTCTCGATATCGTACGGGACACATTCGGACATCCGAGTCAAAAGTTATTGTCGTTTGACTTTTCTTAGAGCTTCCGTTTTAAATTTCGAGCGTCTTGATATATTACAGGGTGCAATCGGACATCCGAGTTAAAAGTTATTGTCGTTTGATTTTGCTCAGAGCTTCCGTTTTCAATTCCGAGTTTCTCGAAATCCTACGGGACACAATCGGACATCCGAGTGAAATTTTATTGTCCTTTGAATTTGCTCAGAGCTTCTGTTTTCAATTAGAGCGTCTCGATATATTACAGGGCTTAATAGGACATCCGAGTTAAAACTTATTGTCGTTTGATTTTTCTCAGAGCTTCCGTTTTCAATTATGAGCGTCTCGATATCCTACGGGACACAATCGGACATCCGAGTAAAAAGTTATTGTCGTTTGAATTTGCTCAGAGCTTCTGTTTTCAATTAGAGCGCCTCGATATATTACGAGACTATATCGGACATCCGAGTCAAAAGTTATTGTCGTTTGACTTTTCTTAGAGCTTCCGTTTTCAATTTCGAGCGTCTCGATATCCAACGGGACACAATCAAACATCCGAGTGAAATTTTATTGTCCTTTGAATTTGCTCAGAGCTTCTGTTTTCAATTAGAGCGTCTCGATATATTTCGAGACTATATCGGACATTCGATTCAAAAGTTACTGTCGTTTGACTTTTCTAAGAGCTTCCGCTTTCAATTTCGAGCGTCTTGATATATTACAGGGTGCAATCGGACATCCGAGTTAAAAGTTATTGTCGTTTGATTTTGCTCAGAGCTTCCGTTTTCAATTACGTGCGTCTCGATATCTTACGGGACACAATCGGACAACCGAGTGAAATTTATTGTCCTTTTAATTTGCTCAGAGCTTCAGTTTTCAATTACGAGCGTCTAGAAATCCTATGGGACACAATTGGACATCTGACTGAAAAGTTATTGTCGTTCGAATTTGCTCAGAGCTTCAGTTTTAAATTACGAGCGTCTTTATATATTACGGGACTCAATCAGACATCCGAGTTAAAAGTTATTGTCGTTTGACTTTTCATAGAGCTTCCGTTTTCAATTCGAGCGTCTCGATATATTAAGGGCTTAATTGGACATCCGAGTTAAAACCTATTGTCGTTTGATTTTTCCCAGAGCTTCCGTTTTCAATTACGAGCGCCTCGATATCCTACGGGGCTCAATCGGACATCCGAGTTAAAAGTTATTGTCATTTGATTTTTTTCAGAGCTTCCGTTTTCAATTACGAGCGTCTCGATATCCTACGGGACACAATCGGACATCCAAGTCAAAAGTTATTGTCGTTTACTTTTCTTAGAGCTTCCGTTTTAAATTTCGAGCGTCTTGATATATTATAGGGCGCAATCGGACATCCGAGTTAAAAGTTATTGTCGTTTGATTTTCTCAGAGCTTCCGTTTTCAATTACGAGCGTCTCGATATCCTACGGGACAATATCGGACATCTGAGTCAAAAGTTATTGTTGTTTGACTTTCCTTAGAGCTTCCGTTTTAAATTTCGAGCGTCTTGATATATTACAGGGCTCAATCGGACATCCGAGTTAAAAGTTATTGTCGTTTGATTTTTCTCAGAGCTTTCGTTTTCAATTACGTGCGTCTCAATATCCTACGGCACACAATCGGACATCCGAGTTAAAAGTTATTGTCGTTTGACTTTTCTTAGAGCTTCCGTTTTAAATTTCGAGCGTCTTGATATATTACAGGGCGCAATCGGACATCCGAGTTAAAAGTTATTGTCGTTTGATTTTTCTCAGACCTTCCGTTTTCAATTACGAGCGTCTCGAACTTCCTACGGGACACAATCGGACATCCGAGTGAAATTTTATTGTCCTTTGAAATTGCTCAGAGCAACAGTTTTCAATTACGAGGGTCTTGATATAATACAGGACTCAATCGGACATCCGATTCAAAAGTTATTGTCCTTTGAATTTGCTTAGAGCTTCAATTTTCAATTACGAGCGTCTCGATATATTTCAAGACTATATCGGACATTCGATTCAAAAGTTATGGTCGTTTGACTTTTCTTAGAGCTTCCGTTTTCAATTTCGAGCGTCTTGATATATTAAAGGGCTCGATTAGACATCCGAGTTAAAAGTTATTGTTGTTAGAATTTTCTGAGAGCTTCCGTTTTCTGTTACGAGCGTCTCGATATCCTACGGGACACAATCGA
>NW_021144071.1:0-37873 GCF_004193775.1 Glycine soja
TATTTTTATTTTTTTTACTTCATTTTAGTAGTATTTTTTTATTTTAAAAATTGAAAACAGTATTAAAAAATTATAATAACTCACACATATGTTAAATCAACTGAAATAGACTTTCTTAATATTTTAGTAGTATTTTGTATCTCATGTTTACTTATTTTATAATGTTCTATCTTTATTATTTTGATTATATAATCTCATATTGACTTATTTCTCCTTTATATAAATTAGAATAATAATCTTAAATAAAAAAATTTTAAGAGCTATTATTCATCGAGACCGTCTTTAGGAGTTTTTCTTCAATTAGAATGCTTTTAGAAATTTTTCTTAACAATTTATCTCTTTCAGTTTATAGTTTTCATCTTTATTTCTATATTGAATTTTAATACTTTTTTTAAAAAATTATCAATAGTTAAAAATAACATTATATTATAACATAAACTGTTCATCATAAATCTAAAATATAACGTACATGTTCAAAAATATTTATTTATTATGAATTTTAATTAATTTATATATTTAAAAACATTTATTGTAAACTTAGTTATAAAAAAAAACATCTATCATGTGCCTTGGACAAGTTAAAATACTAGTTTTGTACAAGTATTTGATTTGTTCCACATTTTTGCCTCATTTTTTTTTCATTTATCAAGTTATTCACTATTAAAATCATTCAAAACAAATAAAAATGAAGCACCAAAACTAACTAAATAAATTATTAAATTATATAATCAAATAATAATCATTACATACAAAAAAAAAATTACCTACACAACGAAAACTAGTTTTTTGGTATCTTTGGTCCATCCACAAAACGGAAAGTAATCTCCGTTTTGTAGTCATACACAATGAAAACTAATTTTTGACAAGGATATTTTGTAAAAAAAAAAATAATAAATAAAAAAGCAGGAAATGCAAAGATCAAACAACAGAGTATCAATATCATTGACCCAAAGAAAAACGCAACAACCCAATAATGGCCAGCTAGTCAATTGCATAGAGCAGCTTCTTTCTCCTTCAAGAGCACGACAACACTAATGCTGCCCCCTCTGTCTTCCTGCTCTCTAATGTCCCACTGTGTTCCCAAACCACAATCGTTTCTCTTCACCCATATATAACAATTTTGAGAAGAAACCCCACAATCATACCCAACTCTCTCTCACATACCATATAGCCCAAGTCATGGTTTCTCACAAGTATAGCCGTATAGGGGAGCAGGAGAACACAATTTTTTTGCCAAAATTTCACATGACAACAACAACTAATGTGTTTGAATTTTCTATTCCAATAATTAATGTGAGCTAATATTATAAGATAATTATATTATTTATTTATCATGAGTGAATTTTATGTTATGTGATCAAATTAAGTGAATCAGGTAGACAATTAAATCAGATGATATAGATTTAAATGAGCAGATGTCAATAAAAACCCTATTAGGTTAACAAAAGGTCCAATATACTGAGTCGTCAAATATATGCTATGTGAGAGAGAGTTGACTATGATTGTGGGTCTCTTCTCCCCATGTGAAGAGTTACGAAGGTCAAATAAAGAGATTCCAGTCGAGGAAAAACCATGAAATCACCGGTTATCTCCGGATTCAAATTCCGTTGTGTTTGTTTGATTAATCATTATGGATTCAGGTATTTCTAGAATTCTTCTTGATAATCTAACTTAATGTGTTCCAGGTATGATTATTGATATTTTATAAAGATGCTCTAAAATTCCAACAAGTGGAATATTTTATAAGGATCTCCTAAAATTCCCAACATGCATACAGTTCCTACACTTTCATAGTTTAAACAATCAATGATATAAAATAATTCATCATAGTCATAGAGAATTCCAGTATTAAAAACGAAAATCTGTAAACTAGACCAAGAGACCAGTGGCAACTAAGATAGGGGGACAACAAATTCTAAGTGCATTAATAGGAAGAGCCATTTAGTAATGCAATGTAAAAAAAATGCACTTATACTACATCTCGATTACTTTATCGAAATATCACAAAAATGGTCCTGTTGAAATTTTGGTTCTACATAGAATTTGATGGGGATCAACCAAACCATGTAGCCGAGAAGCTGACCCAACTTTATAGGATAAGATTTGGCTATTGTTGTTGGTGTTTTATTCTACTTCTAGACTAACTTTTTCAACCAAACTTCTCTTCACAAGTCCTCTGGAGTACAATTCATTCGACAACTTCGAAGCATCCTCTGCTAATCCTTCATAAGTAATGCCTTTTATGAGAGTAGTATAGGTAGCCTCAGTAGGTTTACATCCTTTTGCCACCATATCAGCCAGAAAATCTATGGCAAGACTGGTCTGCTGAGATTTACACAGTCCCGTAATTATTGAGTTATAAATGAATGCATTGGGTCTAATAGCAAACCTTTTCAAGTAATGGAAAAATTTCATTGCTTCACGAACCTTTCCTTCACGACTTAGGCCCCTACTACTGAAGTGCAAGTAATTAGATCAGGCTTAAGACCCTTATAGCAATCTCTTCCAAGAGCTCTACAGCCAGTTCAGCTTTTCCCACCTTTAAAAGCCCATTAATTATTATATTGTAAGTAATTATATCTGCTTCAAGACCTTTTCTGGCACATCTCTTCAAAAAAGTTCAATAGCACACTCAGTTTTTCCAACCTTCAAAAAGCCCATCAATCACTGTATTATAACTAATTAGAGAAGGAGAGCATCCCTTGGAACTTAGCTGGCTCAGTATCACAACTGCATCATCCACCTTCCCATCTTTGCATAATGCAGTTAGCAAAATATTATAGGTCACTATATCTGGGTAACAACCCTAGATACCATTATTTCCAAGTACTCCAATTGCTCTATCAATACCTTTTCCATTACAAAACCCTTGAATCAATGGATTGAAACTTCTGGAATTAGGAGTATGGCCATGCTTTGGCATCATCTCCAAGACATTAAGGGCTTTAAAATGGTCATAACTTTTCACTCGGATGTCCGATTTAGGCGCATAATATATGGAGAAGCTCAAAATTGAATAATGGAAGCTCTTGAGTAATTCCAATGGTCATAACTTTTAATTCGGAGGTCCGTTTCAGGCGCATAATATATCGAGACGCTCGAAATTGAACAATGGAAGCTCTTGAGCAATTCAAATGGTCATAACTTGTCACTCGGAGGTCCGATTCAGGTGCATAATATATCGTGACGCTCGAAATTGAACAATGGAAGCTCTTGAGCAATTCAAATGGTCATAACTTTTCACTCAGAGGTCGGATTCAGGCGCATAATTTATCGAGACGCTCGAAATTGAACAACGGAAGCTCTTGAGCAATTCATATGGTCATAACTTTTCACTCGGATGTCGGATTCAGGCGCATAATATATCGAGACGCTCGAAATTGAACAATGGAAGCTCTTGAGCAATTCAAATGGTCATAACTTTTCACTCGGATGTCCGATTCAGGCACATAATATATCGACACGCTCGCAATTGCACAACGGAAGGTCCGATTAAGGCGCATAATATATCGAGACGCTTGAAATTGAACAACGAAAGCTCTCGAGAAATTCAAATGGACAATACTTCTAACTCGGAGGTCCGATTAAGGCGCATAATATATCTAGACGCTCGAAATTGAACAATGGAAGCTCTTTGGCAATACAAATGGTCATAACTTTTCACTCGGAGGTCCGATTAAGGCGCATAATATATCGAGACGCTCGAAATTGAACAATGGAAGCTATTGAGCAATTCAAATGGTCATAACTTTTAACTCAGTGGTCCGATTCAGGCGCATAATATATTGAGACGCTCGAAATTGAACAATTGATGCTCTTGAGCAATTCATATGGTCATAACTTTTAACTCGGATGTCCGATTTAGGCGCATAATATATCGAGAGGCTCGAAATTGAACAATGGAATCTCTTGAGCAATTCAAATGGTCATAACTTATCACTCGGATGTCCGATTCAGGCACATAATATATCGAGACGCTCGCAATTGAACAACGGAAGGTCTCGAGAAATTCAAATGGTTATAACTTTTAACTCGGAGGTCCGATTGAGGCGCATTATATATCTAGAGGCTCGAAATTTAACAATGGAAGCTCTTGAGCAATTCCAACAGTCATAACTTTTAACTCGGATGTCCAATTCAGGCGCATAATATATCGAGACGCACGAAATTGAACAATGGAAGCTCTTGAGCAATTCATATGGTCATAACTTTTAACTCGGAGGTCCGATTTAGGCTAATAATATATCGAGATGTCGAAATTGAATAATGGAAGCTCTTGAGCAATTCCAATGGTCATAACTTTTCACTCGGAGGTCCGATTCAGTCGCATAATATATCGAGAGGCTCGAAATTGAACAATGGAAGCTCTTGAGCAAGTCAAATGGTCATAACTTATCACTCGGATGTCCGATTTAGGCACATAATATATCGAGACGCTCGCAATTGAACAACGAAAGCTCTCGAGCAATTCAAATGGTCATAACTTGTCACTCGAAGGTCCGATTAAGGCGCATAATATATCGAGACGCTCGAAATTGAACAATGGAAGCTCTTGAGCAATTCAAATGGTCATAACTTGTCACTCGGAGGTCCGATTTAGGTGCATAATATATCGTGACGCTCGAAATTGAACAATGGAAGCTCTTGAGCAATTCAAATGGTCATAACTTTTCACTCAGAGGTCGGATTGTGGCGCATAATTTATCGAGACGCTCGAAATTGAACAACGGAAGCTCTTGAGCAATTCAAATGGTCATAACTTTTCACTCGGATGTCAGATTCAGGCGCATAATATATCGAGACGCTCGAAATTGAACAATGGAAGCTCTTGAGCAATTCAAATGGTCATAACTTATCACTCGGATATCCGATTCAGGCACATAATATATCGAGACGCTCGCAATTGAACAACGAAAGCTCTCGAGCAATTCAAATGGTCATAACTTGTCACTCGAAGGTCGGATTCAGGCGCATAATATATCGAGACACTTGAAATTGAACAACGAAAGCTCTCATGAAATACAATTGGGGTTAACTTTTAACTCGGAGGCCCGATTCAGGCGCATAATATATCAAGACGCTCAAAATTGAACAACGGAAGCTCTCGAGAAATTCAAATGGTCATAACCTTTCACTCGGAAGCCCGATTCAGGCGCATAATATATCGAGACGCTCGAAATTGAACAACGGAAGCTCTCGAGAAATTCAAATGGTCAATACTTCGAACTCGGAGGTCCTATTATGGTGCATAATATATCTAGACGCTCGAAATTTTACAATGGAAGCTCTTTGGCAATACAAATGGTCATAACTTTTCACTCGAAGGTCCGATTAAGGCACATAATATATCGAGACGCTCGAAATTGAACAATGGAAGCTCTTGAGCAATTCAAATGGTCATAACTTGTCACTCGGAGGTCGGATTCAGGCGCATAATATATCGAGACGCTTGAAATTGAACAACGGAAGCTCTCGTGAAATTAAATTGGGGTTAACTTTTAACTCGGAGGTCCGATTCTGGCGCATAATATATCAAGACGCTCAAAATTGAACAACGGAAGCTCTCGAGAAATTCAAATGGCCATAACCTTTCACTCGGAGGCCCGATTCAGGCGCATAACATATCGAGACGCTCGAAATTGAACAACGGAAGCTCTCGAGAAATTCAAATGGTCAATACTTCTAACTCGGAGGTCCGATTAAGGCGCATAATATATCGAGACGCTCGAAATTGAACAATGGAAGCTCTTTAGCAATACAAATGGTCATAACTTTTCACTCGGAGGTCCGATTAAGGCGCATAATATATCGAGACGCTCGAAATTGAACAATGGAAGCTCTTGAGCAATTCGAATGGTCATAACTTTTAACTCGGAGGTCCGATTCAGGCGCATAATATATCGAGACGCTCGAAATTGAACAACGGAAGCTCTTGAGCAATTCAAATGGTGATAACTTTTAACTCAGTGGTCCGATTCAGGCGCATAATATATTGAGACGCTCGAAATTGAACAATCGAAGCTCTTGAGCAATTCATATGGTCATAACTTTTAACTCGGATGTCCGATTTAGGCGCATAATATATTGAGACGCTCGAAATTGAATAATGGAAGCTCTTGAGCAATTCCAATGGTCATAACTTTTAACTCGGATGTCCGATTCAGGCGCATAATATATCGAGACGCTCGAAATTGAACAATGGAAGCTCTTGAGCAATTCAAATGGTCATAACTTATCACTCGGATGTCCGATTCAGGCACATAATATATCGAGACGCTCGCAATTGCACAACGGAAGGTCTCGAGAAATTCAAATGGTTATAACTTTTAACTCGGAGGTCCGATTGAGGCGCATTATATATCGAGAGGCTCGAAATTTAACAATGGAAGCTCTTGAGCAATTCCAGCGGTCATAACTTTTAACTTGGATGTCCGATTCAGGCGCATAATATATCGAGTCGCACGAAATTGAACAATGGAAGCTCTTGAGCAATTCATATGGTCATAACTTTTAACTCGGAGGTCCGATTTAAGGGCATAATATATCGAGACGCTCGAAATTGAATAATGGAAGCTCTTGAGCAATTCCAATGGTCATAACTTTTCACTCGGAGGTCCGATTCAGGCGCATAATCTATCGAGACGCTCGAAATTGAACAATGGAAGCTCTTGAGCAATTCAAATGGTCATAACTTATCACTCGGATGTCCGATTCAGGCACATAATATATCGAGACACTCGCATTTGAACAGCGAAAGCTCTCGAGCAATTCAAATGCTCATAACTTATCATTCGAAGGTCGGATTTAGGCGCATAATATATGGAGACACTTGAAATTCAACAACGGAAGCTCTCGTGAAATACAATTGGGGTTAACTTTTAACTCGGAGGCCCGATTTAGGCGCATAATATATCAAGACGCTCAAAATTGAACAACGAAAGCTCTCGAGAAATTCAAATGGTCATAACCTTTCACTCGGAGGCCCGATTCAGGCGCATAATATATCGAGACGCTTGAAATTGTACAACGGAAGCTCTCGAGAAATTCAAATGGTCAATACTTCTAACTCGGAAGTCCGATTAAGGCGCATAATTATCTAGACGCTCGAAATTGTACAATGGAAGCACTTTGGCAATACAAATGGTCATAACTTTTCACTCGGAGGTCCGATTAAGGCGCATAATATATCGAGACGCTCGAAATTGAACAACGGAAGCTCTTGAGCAATTCCAATGGTCATAACTTTTAACTCGGAGGTCCGATTAAGGCGCATAATATATCGAGACGCTCGAAATTGAACAATGGAAGATCTTGAGCAATTCAAATGGTCATAACTTGTCACTTGGAGGTCGGATTCAGGCGCATAATATATCGAGACGCTTGAAATTGAACAACGGAAGCTCTCGTGAAATTCAATTGTGGTTAACTTTTAACTCGGTGGTACGATTCAGGCGCATAATATATCAAGACGCTCGAAATCGAACAACGGAAGCTCTCGAGAAATTCAAATGGTCAATACTTCTAACTCGGAGGTCCGATTAAGGCGCATAATATATCTAGACGCTCGAAATTGTACAATGGAAGCACTTTGGCAATACAAATGGTCATAACTTTTCACTCGGAGGTCCGATTAAGGCGCATAATATATCGAGACGCTCGAAATTGAACAACGGAAGCTCTTGAGCAATTCAAATGGTCATAACTTTTAACTCAGTGGTCCGATTTAGGCGCATAATATATTGAGACGCTCGAAATTGAACAATTGAAGCTCTTGAGCAATTCATATGGTCATAACTTTTAACTTGGGTGTCCGATTTAGGCGCATAATATATCGAGACGCTCGAAATTGAATAATGGAAGCTCTTGAGCAATTCCAATGGTCATAACTTTTAACTCGGAAGTCCGATTCAGGCACATAATATATCGAGACGCTCGAAATTGAACAATGGAAGCTCTTGAGCAATTCAAATGGTCATAACTTATCAGTCGGATGTCCGATTCAGGCACATAATATATCGAGACGGTCGCAATTGAACAACGGAAGGTCTCGAGAATTTCAAATGGTTATAACTTATAACTCGAAGGTCCGATTGAGGCGCAGTATATATCGAGAGGCTCGAAATTTAACAATGGAAGCTCTTGAGCAATTCCAACGGTCATAACTTTTAACTCGGATGTCCGAGTCAGGCGCATAATATATCGAGACGCACGAAATTGAACAATGGAAGCTCTTGAGCAATTCATATGGTCATAACTTTTAACTCGGAGGTCCGATTTAGGCGCATAATATATCGACACGCTCGAAATTGAATAATTGAAGCTCTTGAGCAATTCCAATGATCATAACTTTTCACTCGGAGGTCCGATTCAGGCGCATAATATATCGAGACGCTCGAAATTGAACAATGGAAGCTCTTGAGCAATTCAAATGGTCATAACTTATCACTCGGATGTCCGATTCAGACACATAATATATCGAGACGCTCGCAATTTTTACAACGAAAGCTCTCGAGCAATTCAAATGGTCATAACTTGTCACTCGAAGGTCGGATTCAGGCGCATAATATATCGAGACAGTTGAAATTCAACAACGGAAGCTCCTGTGAAATACAATTGGGGTTAACTTTTAACTCGGAGGCCCGATTCAGGCGCATAATATATCAAGACGCTCAAAATTGAACAACGGAAGCTCTCGAGAAATTCAAATGGTCATAACCTTTCACTCGGAGGCCCGATTCAGTCGCATAATATATCGAGACGCTCGAAATTGAACAACGGAAGCTCTCGAGAAATTCAAATGGTGAATACTTCTAACTCGGAGGTCTGATTAAGGCGCATAATATAACTAGACGCTCGAAATTGAACAATGGAAGCTCTTTGGCAATACAAATGGTCATAACTTTTCACTCGAAGGTCCGATTAAGGCGCATAATATATCGACACGTTCGAAATTGAACAACGGAAGCTCTTGAGCAATTCCAATGGTCATAACTTTTAACTCGGAGGTCCGATTCAGGCGCATAATATATCGAGACGCTCGAAATTGAACAATGGAAGATCTGGAGAAATTCAAATGGTCATAACTTTTCACTCGGATGTCCGATTTAGGCACATAATATATCGAGACGCTCGAAATTAAACAACGGAAGCTCTCGAGAAATTCAAATGGTCATAACTTCTAACTCGGAGGTCCGATTAAAGCGCATAATATATCGAGAAGCTCGAAATTGAACAACGGAAGCTCTCGAGAAATTCAAATGGACAAAACTTTTAACTCGTAGGTCCGATTGAGGCGCATAATATATCGAGACGCTCGAAATTGAAGAATGGAAGCTCTTGAGCAATTCAAATGGTCATAACTTGTCACTCGGAGGTCGAATTCTGGAGCATAATATATCGAGACGCTCGAACTTGAAGAATGGAAGCTCTTGAGCAATTCAAATGGTCATAACTTTTCACTCGGAGGTCCGATTCAGGTGCATAATATATCGAGACGCTAGAAATTGAACAATGGAAGCTCTTGAGCAATTCAAATGGTCATAACTTTTCACTCGGAGGTCGGATTCAGCCGCATAATATATCGAGACGCTCGAAATTGAACAATGGAAGCTCTTGAGCAATTCAAATGGTCATAACTTTTCACTCCGATGTCCGATTCAGGCACATAATATATCGACACGCTCGAAATTGAACAATGGAAGCTCCCGAGAAATTCAAATTGTCATAACTTCTAACTCGGAGGTCCGATTAAGGCGCATAATATATGGAGACGCTCGAAATTGAACAATGGAAGCTGTTGAGCAATTCAAAAGGTCATAACTTGTCACTCGGAGGTCGGATTCAGGCGCATAATATATCGAGACGCTCGAAATTGAACAACGGAAGCTCTCGAGAAAATCAAATGGTCATAACTTTTAACTCGGAGGTCCGATTGAGGCGCATAATATATCGAGACGCTCGAAATTAAACAACGGAAGCTCTCGAGAAATTCAAATGGACATAACGTTTAACTCGGATGTCCGATTGAGGCCCATAATATATCGAGACGCTCGAAATTGAAGAATGGAAGCTCTTGAGCAATTCAAATGGTCATAACTTGTCACTCGGAGGTCGAATTCAGGCGCATAATATATCGAGACTCTCAAAATTGAACAATGGAGGCTCTTGAGCAATTCCAACGGTTATAACTTTTAACTCGGATTTCCGATTCAGGCGCATAATATATCGAGACGCTCGAAATTGAACAACGGAAGCTCTCGAGAAATTCAAATGCTCAATACTTCTAACTCGGAGGTCCGATTAAGGCGCATTATATATCTAGACGCTCGAAATTGAACAATGGATGCTCTTTGGCAATACAAATGGTCATAACTTTTCACTCGGAGGTCCGATTAAGGCGCATAATATATCGAGACGCTCGAAATTGAACAACGGAAGCTCTTGAGCAATTCCAATGGTCATAACTTTTAACTCGGAGGTCCGATTCAGGCGCATAATATATCGAGACGCTCGAAATTGAACAATGGAAGATCTTGAGAAATTCAAATGGTCATAACTTTTCACTCGGATGTCCGATTTAGGCACATAATATATCGAGACGCTCGAAATTAAACAACGGAAGCTCTCGAGAAATTCAAATGGTCATAACTTCTAACTCGGAGGTCCGATTAAGGCGCATAATATATCGAGAAGCTCGAAATTGAACAACGGAAGCTCTCGAGAAATTCAAATGGACATAACTTTTAACTCGGAGGTCCGATTGAGGCGCATAATATATCGAGACGCTCGAAATTGATGAATGGAAGCTCTTGAGCAATTCAAATGGTCATAACTTGTCACTCGGAGGTCGAATTTAGGCGCATAATATATCGAGACGCTCGAAATTGAACAATGGAAGCTCTTAAGCAATTCAAATGCTCATAACTTTTCACTCGGAGGTCCGATTCAGGTGCATAATATATCGAGACGCTAGAAATTGAACAATGGAAGCTCTTGAGCAATTCAAATGGTCATAACCTTTCACTCGGAGGTCGGATTCAGCCGCATAATATATCGAGACGCTCGAAATTGAACAATGGAAGCTCTCGAGAAATTCAAATGGTCATAACTTTTCACTCGGATGTCCGATTCAGGCACATAATATATCGACACGCTCGAAATTGAACAATGGAAGCTCTCGAGAAATTCAAATGGACATAACGTTTAACTCGGAGGTCCGATTAAGGCGCATAATATATCGAGACGCTCGAAATTGAACAATGGAAGCTCTTGAGCAATTCAAATGGTCATAACATGTCCCTCGGAGGTCGGATTTAGGCGCATAATATATCGAGACGCTTGAAATTGAACAACGGAAGCTCTCGTGAAATTCAATTGGGGTTAACTTTTAACTCGGAGGTCCGATTCAGGCGCATAATATATCAAGACGCTCAAAATTGAACAACGGAAGCTCTCGAGAAATTCAAATGGCCATAACCTTTCACTCGGAGGCCCGATTCAGGCGCATAATATATCGAGACGCTCGAAATTGAACAACGGAAGCTCTCGAGAAATTCAAATGGTCAATACTTCTAACTCGGAGGTCCGATTAAGGCGCATAATATATCGAGACGCTCGAAATTGAACAATGGAAGCTCTTTAGCAATACAAATGGTCATAACTTTTCACTCGGAGGTCCGATTAAGGCGCATAATATATCGAGACGCTCGAAATTGAACAATTGAAGCTCTTGAGCGATTCATATGGTCATAACTTTTAACTCGGATGTCCGATTTAGGCGCATAATGTATCGAGACGCTCGAAATTAAATAATGGAAGCTCTTGAGCAATTCCAATGGTCATAACTTTTAACTCGGAGGTTCGATTCAGGCGCATAATATATCGAGACGCTTGAAATTGAACAATGGCAGCTCTTGAGCAATTCAAATGGTCATAACTTATCACTCGGATGTCCGATTCAGACACATAATATATCGAGACGCTCGCAATTTTTACAACGAAAGCTCTCGAGCAATTCAAATGGTCATAACTTGTCACTCGAAGGTCGGATTCAGGCGCATAATATATCGAGACAGTTGAAATTCAACAACGGAAGCTCCTGTGAAATACAATTGGGGTTAACTTTTAACTCGGAGGCCCGATTCAGGCGCATAATATATCAAGACGCTCAAAATTGAACAACGGAAGCTCTCGAGAAATTCAAATGGTCATAACCTTTCACTCGGAGGCCCGATTCAGTCGCATAATATATCGAGACGCTCGAAATTGAACAACGGAAGCTCTCGAGAAATTCAAATGGTGAATACTTCTAACTCGGAGGTCTGATTAAGGCGCATAATATAACTAGACGCTCGAAATTGAACAATGGAAGCTCTTTGGCAATACAAATGGTCATAACTTTTCACTCGAAGGTCCGATTAAGGCGCATAATATATCGACACGTTCGAAATTGAACAACGGAAGCTCTTGAGCAATTCCAATGGTCATAACTTTTAACTCGGAGGTCCGATTCAGGCGCATAATATATCGAGACGCTCGAAATTGAACAATGGAAGATCTTGAGAAATTCAAATGGTCATAACTTTTCACTCGGATGTCCGATTTAGGCACATAATATATCGAGACGCTCGAAATTAAACAACGGAAGCTCTCGAGAAATTCAAATGGTCATAACTTCTAACTCGGAGGTCCGATTAAAGCGCATAATATATCGAGAAGCTCGAAATTGAACAACGGAAGCTCTCGAGAAATTCAAATGGACAAAACTTTTAACTCGTAGGTCCGATTGAGGCGCATAATATATCGAGACGCTCGAAATTGAAGAATGGAAGCTCTTGAGCAATTCAAATGGTCATAACTTGTCACTCGGAGGTCGAATTCTGGAGCATAATATATCGAGACGCTCGAACTTGAAGAATGGAAGCTCTTGAGCAATTCAAATGGTCATAACTTTTCACTCGGAGGTCCGATTCAGGTGCATAATATATCGAGACGCTAGAAATTGAACAATGGAAGCTCTTGAGCAATTCAAATGGTCATAACTTTTCACTCGGAGGTCGGATTCAGCCGCATAATATATCGAGACGCTCGAAATTGAACAATGGAAGCTCTTGAGCAATTCAAATGGTCATAACTTTTCACTCCGATGTCCGATTCAGGCACATAATATATCGACACGCTCGAAATTGAACAATGGAAGCTCCCGAGAAATTCAAATTGTCATAACTTCTAACTCGGAGGTCCGATTAAGGCGCATAATATATGGAGACGCTCGAAATTGAACAATGGAAGCTGTTGAGCAATTCAAAAGGTCATAACTTGTCACTCGGAGGTCGGATTCAGGCGCATAATATATCGAGACGCTCGAAATTGAACAACGGAAGCTCTCGAGAAAATCAAATGGTCATAACTTTTAACTCGGAGGTCCGATTGAGGCGCATAATATATCGAGACGCTCGAAATTAAACAACGGAAGCTCTCGAGAAATTCAAATGGACATAACGTTTAACTCGGATGTCCGATTGAGGCCCATAATATATCGAGACGCTCGAAATTGAAGAATGGAAGCTCTTGAGCAATTCAAATGGTCATAACTTGTCACTCGGAGGTCGAATTCAGGCGCATAATATATCGAGACTCTCAAAATTGAACAATGGAGGCTCTTGAGCAATTCCAACGGTTATAACTTTTAACTCGGATTTCCGATTCAGGCGCATAATATATCGAGACGCTCGAAATTGAACAACGGAAGCTCTCGAGAAATTCAAATGCTCAATACTTCTAACTCGGAGGTCCGATTAAGGCGCATTATATATCTAGACGCTCGAAATTGAACAATGGATGCTCTTTGGCAATACAAATGGTCATAACTTTTCACTCGGAGGTCCGATTAAGGCGCATAATATATCGAGACGCTCGAAATTGAACAACGGAAGCTCTTGAGCAATTCCAATGGTCATAACTTTTAACTCGGAGGTCCGATTCAGGCGCATAATATATCGAGACGCTCGAAATTGAACAATGGAAGATCTTGAGAAATTCAAATGGTCATAACTTTTCACTCGGATGTCCGATTTAGGCACATAATATATCGAGACGCTCGAAATTAAACAACGGAAGCTCTCGAGAAATTCAAATGGTCATAACTTCTAACTCGGAGGTCCGATTAAGGCGCATAATATATCGAGAAGCTCGAAATTGAACAACGGAAGCTCTCGAGAAATTCAAATGGACATAACTTTTAACTCGGAGGTCCGATTGAGGCGCATAATATATCGAGACGCTCGAAATTGAAGAATGGAAGCTCTTGAGCAATTCAAATGGTCATAACTTGTCACTCGGAGGTCGAATTCAGGCGCATAATATATCGAGACGCTCGAAATTGAACAATGGAAGCTCTTAAGCAATTCAAATGCTCATAACTTTTCACTCGGAGGTCCGATTCAGGTGCATAATATATCGAGACGCTAGAAATTGAACAATGGAAGCTCTTGAGCAATTCAAATGGTCATAACCTTTCACTCGGAGGTCGGATTCAGCCGCATAATATATCGAGACGCTCGAAATTGAACAATGGAAGCTCTCGAGAAATTCAAATGGTCATAACTTTTCACTCGGATGTCCGATTCAGGCACATAATATATCGACACGCTCGAAATTGAACAATGGAAGCTCTCGAGAAATTCAGATGGACATAACGTTTAACTCGGAGGTCCGATTAAGGCGCATAATATATCGAGACGCTCGAAATTGAACAATGGAAGCTCTTGAGCAATTCAAATGGTCATAACATGTCCCTCGGAGGTCGGATTTAGGCGCATAATATATCGAGACGCTTGAAATTGAACAACGGAAGCTCTCGTGAAATTCAATTGGGGTTAACTTTTCACTCGGAGGTCCGATTCAGGCGCATAATATATCAAGACGCTCAAAATTGAACAACGGAAGCTCTCGAGAAATTCAAATGGTCATAAGCTTTCACTCGGAGGCCCGATTCAGGCGCATAATATATCGAGACGCTCGAAATTGAACAACGGAAGCTCTCGAGAAATTCAAATGGTCAATACTTCTAACTCGGAGGTCCGATTAAGGCGCATAATATATCGAGACGCTCGAAATTGAACAATGGAAGCTCTTTAGCAATACAAATGGTCATAACTTTTCACTCGGAAATCCGATTAAGGCGCATAATATATCGAGACGCTCGAAATTGAACAATTGAAGCTCTTGAGCGATTCATATGGTCATAACTTTTAACTCGGATGTCCGATTTAGGCGCATAATGTATCGAGACGCTCGAAATTAAATAATGGAAGCTCTTGAGCAATTCCAATGGTCATAACTTTTAACTCGGAGGTTCGATTCAGGTGCATAATATATCGAGACGCTTGAAATTGAACAATGGCAGCTCTTGAGCAATTCAAATGGTCATAACTTATCACTCGGATGTCCGATTAGGGCACATAATATATCGAGACGCTCGCAATTGAACAACGGAAGGTCTCGAGAAATTCAAATGGTCATAACTTTTCACTCGGATGTCCGATTCAGGCACATAATATATCGACACGCTCGAAATTGAACAATGGAAGCTCCCGAGAAATTCAAATGGTCATAACTTCTAACTCGGAGGTCCGATTAAGGCGCATAATATATCGAGACGCTCGAAATTGAACAATGGAAGCTCTTTGGCAATACAAATGGTCATAACTTTTCACTCGGAGGTCCGATTAAGGCGCATAATATATCGAGACGCTCGAAATTGAACAATGGAAGCTCTTGAGCAATTTGAATGGTCATAACTTTTAACTCGGAGGTCCGATTCAGGCGCATAATATATCGAGACGCTCAAAATTGAACAGCGGAAGCTCTTGAGCAATTCAAATGGTCATAACTTTTAACTCAGTGGTCTGATTCAGGCGCATAATATATTGAGACGCTCGAAATTGAACAATTGAAGCTCTTGAGCAATTCATATGGTGATAACTTTTAACTCGGATGTCCGATTTAGGCGCATAATATATCGAGACGCTCGAAATTGAATAATGGAAGCTCTTGAGCAATTCCAATGGTCATAACTTTTAATTCGGAGGTTCGATTCAGGCGCATAATATATCGAGACGCTTGAAATTGAACAATGGAAGCTCTTGAGCAATTCAAATGGTCATAACTTATCACTCGGATGTCCGATTAGGGCACATAATATATCGAGACGCTCGCAATTGAACAACGGAAGGTCTCGAGAAATTCAAATGGTTATAACTTTTAACTCGGAGGTCCGATTGAGGCGCATTATATATCGAGAGGCTCGAAATATAACAATGGAAGCTCTTGAGCAATTCCAACGGTCATAACTTTTAACTCAGATGTCCGATACAGGCGCATAATATATCGAGACGCACGAAATTGAACAATGGAAGCTCTTGAGCAATTCATAAGGTCATTACTTTTAACTCGGAGGTCCGATTTAGGCGCTTAATATATCGAGACGCTCGAAATTGAATAATGGAAGCTGTTGAGCAATTCCAATGGTCATAACTTTTCACTCGGAGGTCCAATTCAGGCGCATAATATATCGAGACGCTCGAAATTGAACAATGGAAGCTCTTGAGCAATTCAAATGGTCATAACTTATCACTCGGATGTCCGATTCAGGCACATAATATATCGACACGCTCGAAATTGAACAATGGAAGCTCCCGAGAAATTCAAATGGTCAGAACTTCTAACTCGGATGTCCGATTAAGGCGCATAATATATCGAGACGCTCGAAATTGAACAATGGAAGCTCTTGAGCAATTCAAATGGTCAGAACTTTTCACTCCGATGTCCGATTCAGGCACATAATATATCGACACGCTCGAAATTGAACAATGGAAGCTCCCGAGAAATTCAAATGGTCAGAACTTCTAACTCGGATTTCCGATTAAGGCGCACAATATATCGAGACGCTCGAAATTGAACAATGGAAGCTCTTGAGCAATTCAAATGGTCATAACATGTCACTCGCAGGTGGGATTCAGGCGCATAATATATCGAGACGCTTGAAATTGAAAAACGGAAGCTCTCGTGAAATTCTATTGGGGTTAACTCTTAACTCGGGGGTCCGATTCAGGCGCATAATATATCAAGACGCTCAAAATTGAACAACGGAAGCTCTTGAGAAATTCAAATGGCCATAACCTTTTACTCGGAGGCCCGATTGAGGCGCATAATATATCGAGACGCTCGAAATTGAACAACGGAAGCTCTCGAGACATTCAAATGGTCAATACTTCTAAGTCGGAGGTCCGATTAAGGCGCATAATATATCGAGACGCTCGAAATTGAACAATGGAAGCTCTTTAGCAATACAAATGGTCATAACTTTTCACTCGGAGGTCCGATTAAGGCGCATAATATATCGAGACGCTCGAAATTGAACAATGGAAGCTCTTGAGCAATTCGAATGGTCATAACTTTAAACTCGGAGGTCCGATTCAGGCGCATAATATATCGAGACGCTCGAAATTGAACAACGGAAGCTCTCGAGAAATTCAAATGGTCAAAACTTTTAACTCGGAGGTCCGATTGAGGCGCATAATATATCGAGACGCTCGAAATTGAACAACGGAAGCTCTCGAGAAATTCAAATGGTAATAACTTTTAACTCGGAGGTCTTATTGAGGCGCATAATATATCGACACGCTCGAAATTGAACAATGGAAGCTCTTGAGCAATTCAAATGGTCATAACTTGTCCCTCGGAGGTCGAATTCAGGCGCATAATATATCGAGACGCTCGAAATTGAACAATGGAAGCTCTTGAGCAATTGAAATGGTCATAACTTTTCACTCGGAGGTCCGATTCAGGTGCATAAAATATCGAGACGCTCGAAATTGAACAACGGAAGCTCTCGAGAAATTCAAATGGTCATAACGTTTCACTCAGAGGTCTGATTCAGGCGCATAATATATCGAGACGCTCGAAATTGAGCAACGGAAGCTCTTGAGCAATTCAAATGGTCATAACTTTTCACTCGAATGTCCGATTTAGGGGCATAATATATCGAGACGCTCGAGTTTGAACAATGGAAGCTCTTGAGCAATTCAAATGGTCATAACTTTTCACTCGGAGGTCCGATTCAGGTGCATAATATATCGTGACGCTAGAAATTGAACAATGGAAGCTCTTGAGCAATTTAAATGGTCATAACTTTTCACTCAGAGGTCGGATTCAGGCGCTTAATATATCGAGACGCTCGAAATTGAACAACGGAAGCTCTTGAGCAATTCAAATGGTCATAACTTTTCACTCGGATTTCCGATTCAGGCACATAATATATCGAGACGCTCGAAATTGAACAACGGAAGCTCTCGAGAAATTCAAATGGTAATAACTTTTAACTCGGATGTCCGATTGAGGCGCATAATATATCCAGACGCTCGAAATTGAACAATGGAAGCTCTTGAGCAATTCAAATGGTCATAACTTGTCACTCGGAGTTGGAATTCAGGCGCATAATATATCGAGACGCTTGAAATTGAACAATGGAAGCTCCTTAGCAATTCAAATGGTCATAACTTTTCACTCGGAGGTCCGATTCAGGTGCATCATATATCGAGACGCTCGCAATTGAACAACGGAAGCTCTCGAGAAATTCAAATGGTCAAAACTTTTAACTCGGAGGTCCGATTGAGGCGCATTATATATCGAGACGCTCGAAATTGAACAACGGAAGCTCTCGAGAAATTCCAATGGTCACAACTTTTAACTCGGAGGTCTGATTTACGCGCATTATATATCGAGACGCTCGGAATTGAACAACGGAAGCTCTTGAGCAATTCAAATGGTCATAACTTGTCACTCGGAAGTGGAATTCAGGTGCATAATATATCGAGACGCTTGAAATTGAACAATGGAAGCTCTTGAGCAATTCAAATGGTCATAACTTTTCACTCGGAGGTCCGATTCAGGTGCATAATATATCGTGACGCTCAAAATTGAACAATGGAAGCTCTTGAGCAATAAAATGGTCATAACATTTCACTCAGAGGTCGGATTTAGCCGCATAATATATCGAGCCGCTCGAAATTGAACAATGGAAGCTCTTGAGCAATTCAAATGGTCATAACTAATCACTCGGATGTCGGATTCAGGCGCATAATATATCGAGACGCTCGAAATTGAACAACGGAAGCTCTCGAGAAATTCAAATGGTCAAAACTTTTAACTCGGAGGTTCGATTGGGGCGCATAATATATCGAGACGCTCGTAATTGAACAACGGAAGCTCTCGAGAAATTCAAATGGTAATAACTTTTAACTCGGAGGTCCGATTGAGGCGCATAATATATCAAGACGCTCGAAATTGAACAATGGAAGCTCTTGAGCAATTCAAATGGTCATAACTTGTCACTCGGAGGTCGAATTCAGGCGCATAATATATCGAGACGCTCGAAATTGAACAATGGAAGCTCTTGAGCAATTCAAATGGTCATACCTTTTCACTCGGAGGTCCGATTCAGGTGCATAATATATCGTGACGCTCGAAATTGAACAATGGAAGCTCTTGAGCAATTCAAATGGTCATAACTTTTCACTCAGAGGTCGGATTCAGGCGGATAATATATCGAGACGCTCGAAATTGAACAACGGAAGCTCTTGAGCAATTCAAATGGTCATAACTTATCACTCGGATGTCCGATTTAGGCACATAATATATCGAGACGCTCGCAATTGAACAACTGAGGATCTCGAGAAATTCAAATGGTCAAAACTTTTAACTCGGAGGTCCGATTGAGGCGCATAATATATCGAGACGCTCGAAATTGAACAACGGAAGCTCTCGAGAAATTCAAATGGTAATAACATTTAACTCGGAGGTCCGATTGAGGCGCATAATATATCGAGACGCTCGAAATTGAACAATGGAAGCTCTTGAGCAATTCAAATGGTCATAACTTATCACTCGGAGGTCGAATTCAGGCGCATAATATATCGAGACGCTCGAAATTGAACAATGGAAGCTCTTGAGCAATTCAAATGGTCATAACTTGTCACTCGGATGTCGGATTCAGGCGCATAATATATCGAGACGCTCGAGTTTGAACAATGGAAGCTCTTGAGCAATTCAAATGGTCATAACTTTTCACTCGGAGGTCCGATTCAGGTGCATAATATATCGTGACGCTCGAAATTGAACAATGGAAGCTCTTGAGCAATTTAAATGGTCATAACTTTTCACTCAGAGGTCGGATTCAGGCGCTTAATATATCGAGACGCTCGAAATTGAACAACGGAAGCTCTTAAGCAATTCAAATGGTCATAACTTTTCACTCGGATGTCCGATTTAGGGGCATAATATATCGTGACGCTCGAAATTGAACAATGGAACCTCTTGAGCAATTCAAATGGTCATAACTTTTCACTCGGATGTCCGATTTAGGGGCATAATATATCGAGACGCTCGAGTTTGAACAATGGAAGCTCTTGAGCAATTCCAATGGTCATAACTTTTAACTCGGAGGTTCGATTCAGGCGCATAATATATCGAGACGCTTGAAATTGAACAATGGCAGCTCTTGAGCAATTCAAATGGTCATAACTTATCACTCGGATGTCCGATTAGGGCACATAATATATCGAGACGCTCGCAATTGAACAACGGAAGGTCTCGAGAAATTCAAATGGTCATAACTTTTCACTCGGATGTCCGATTCAGGCACATAATATATCGACACGCTCGAAATTGAACAATGGAAGCTCCCGAGAAATTCAAATGGTCATAACTTCTAACTCGGAGGTCCGATTAAGGCGCATAATATATCGAGACGCTCGAAATTGAACAATGGAAGCTCTTTAGCAATACAAATGGTCATAACTTTTCACTCGGAGGTCCGATTAAGGCGCATAATATATCGAGACGCTCGAAATTGAACAATGGAAGCTCTTGAGCAATTTGAATGGTCATAACTTTTAACTCGGAGGTCCGATTCAGGCGCATAATATATCGAGACGCTCAAAATTGAACAGCGGAAGCTCTTGAGCAATTCAAATGGTCATAACTTTTAACTCAGTGGGCCGATTCAGGCGCATAATATATTGAGACGCTCGAAATTGAACAATTGAAGCTCTTGAGCAATTCATATGGTCATAACTTTTAACTCGGATGTCCGATTTAGGCGCATAATATATCGAGACGCTCGAAATTGAATAATGGAAGCTCTTGAGCAATTCCAATGGTCATAACTTTTAATTCGGAGGTTCGATTCAGGCGCATAATATATCGAGACGCTTGAAATTGAACAATGGAAGCTCTTGAGCAATTCAAATGGTCATAACTTATCACTCGGATGTCCGATTAGGGCACATAATATATCGAGACGCTCGCAATTGAACAACGGAAGGTCTCGAGAAATTCAAATGGTTATAACTTTTAACTCGGAGGTCCGATTGAGGCGCATTATATATCGAGAGGCTCGAAATATAACAATGGAAGCTCTTGAGCAATTCCAACGGTCATAACTTTTAACTCAGATGTCCGATACAGGCGCATAATATATCGAGACGCACGAAATTGAACAATGGAAGCTCTTGAGCAATTCATAAGGTCATTACTTTTAACTCGGAGGTCCGATTTAGGCGCTTAATATATCGAGACGCTCGAAATTTAATAATGGAAGCTGTTGAGCAATTCCAATGGTCATAACTTTTCACTCGGAGGTCCAATTCAGGCGCATAATATATCGAGACGCTCGAAATTGAACAATGGAAGCTCTTGAGCAATTCAAATGGTCATAACTTATCACTCGGATGTCCGATTCAGGCACATAATATATCGACACGCTCGAAATTGAACAATGGAAGCTCCCGAGAAATTCAAATGGTCAGAACTTCTAACTCGGATGTCCGATTAAGGCGCATAATATATCGAGACGCTCGAAATTGAACAATGGAAGCTCTTGAGCAATTCAAATGGTCAGAACTTTTCACTCCGATGTCCGATTCAGGCACATAATATATCGACACGCTCGAAATTGAACAATGGAAGCTCCGAGAAATTCAAATGGTCAGAACTTCTAACTCGGATTTCCGATTAAGGCGCACAATATATCGAGACGCTCGAAATTGAACAATGGAAGCTCTTGAGCAATTCAAATGGTCATAACATGTCACTCGCAGGTGGGATTCAGGCGCATAATATATCGAGACGCTTGAAATTGAAAAACGGAAGCTCTCGTGAAATTCTATTGGGTTAACTCTTAACTCGGGGGTCCGATTCAGGCGCATAATATATCAAGACGCTCAAAATTGAACAACGGAAGCTCTTGAGAAATTCAAATGGCCATAACCTTTTACTCGGAGGCCCGATTGAGGCGCATAATATATCGAGACGCTCGAAATTGAACAACGGAAGCTCTCGAGACATTCAAATGGTCAATACTTCTAAGTCGGAGGTCCGATTAAGGCGCATAATATATCGAGACGCTCGAAATTGAACAATGGAAGCTCTTTAGCAATACAAATGGTCATAACTTTTCACTCGGAGGTCCGATTAAGGCGCATAATATATCGAGACGCTCGAAATTGAACAATGGAAGCTCTTGAGCAATTCGAATGGTCATAACTTTAAACTCAGAGGTCCGATTCAGGCGCATAATATATCGAGACGCTCGAAATTGAACAACGGAAGCTCTCGAGAAATTCAAATGGTCAAAACTTTTAACTCGGAGGTCCGATTGAGGCGCATAATATATCGAGACGCTCGAAATTGAACAACAGAAGCTCTCGAGAAATTCAAATGGTAATAACTTTTAACTCGGAGGTCTTATTGAGGCGCATAATATATCGACACGCTCGAAATTGAACAATGGAAGCTCTTGAGCAATTCAAATGGTCATAACTTGTCCTCGGAGGTCGAATTCAGGCGCATAATATATCGAGACGCTCGAAATTGAACAATGGAAGCTCTTGAGCAATTGAAATGGTCATAACTTTTCACTCGGAGGTCCGATTCAGGTGCATAAATATCGAGACGCTCGAAATTGAACAACGGAAGCTCTCGAGAAATTCAATGGTCATAACTTTCACTCAGAGGTCGATTCAGGCGCATAATATATCGAGACGCTCGAAATTGAACAACGGAAGCTCTTGAGCAATTCAAATGGTCATAACTTTTCACTCGATGTCCGATTTAGGGCATAATATATCGAGACGCTCGATTTGAACAATGGAAGCTCTTGAGCAATTCAAATGGTCATAACTTTTCACTCGGAGGTCCGATTCAGGCGCATAATATATCGTGACGCTTGAAATTGAACAATGGAAGCTCTTGAGCAATTAAATGGTCATAACTTTTCACTCAGAGGTCGGATTCAGGCGCTTAATATATCAGACGCTCGAAATTGAACAACGGAAGCTCTTGAGCAATTCAAATGGTCATAACTTTTCACTCGGATTTCCGATTCAGGCACATAATATATCGAGACGCTCGAAATTGAACAACGGAAGCTCTCGAGAAATTCAAATGGTAATAACTTTTAACTCGGAGTCCGATTGAGGCGCATAATATATCAGACGCTCGAAATTGATCAATGGAAGCTCTTGAGCAATTCAAATGGTCATAACTTGTCACTCGGAGTTCGGATTCAGGCGCATAATATATCGAGACGCTCGAAATTGAACAATGGAAGCTCTTGAGCAATTCAAATGGTCATAACTTTTCACTCGGAGGTCCGATTCAGGTGCATCATATATCGAGACGCTCGAATTGAACAACGGAAGCTCTCGAGAAATTCAAATGGTCAAAACTTTTAACTCGGAGGTCCGATTGAGGCGCATAATATATCGAGACGCTCGAAATTGAACAACGGAAGCTCTCGAGAAATTCAAATGGTCACAACTTTTAACTCGGAGGTCTGATTTAGGCGCATTATATATCGAGACGCTCGAAATTGAACAATGGAAGCTCTTGAGCAATTCAAATGGTCATAACTTGTCACTCGGAGTTGGAATTCAGGCGCATAATATATCGAGACGCTTGAAATTGAACAATGGAAGCTCCTTAGCAATTCAAATGGTCATAACTTTTCTCTCGGAGGTCCGATTCAGGTGCATAATATATCGTGACGCTCGAAATTGAACAATGGAAGCTCTTGAGCAATTCAAATGGTCATAACATTTCACTCAGAGGTCGGATTTAGGCGCATAATATATCGAGCCGCTCGAAATTGAACAATGGAAGCTCTTGAGCAATTCAAATGGTCATAACTTATCACTCGGATGTCGGATTCAGGCGCATAATATATCGAGACGCTCGAAATTGAACAACGGAAGCTCTCGAGAAATTCAAATGGTCAAAACTTTTAACTCGGAGGTCCGATTGAGGCGCATAATATATCGAGACGCTCGAAATTGAACAACGGAAGCTCTCGAGAAATTCAAATGGTAATAACTTTTAACTCGGAGGTCCGATTGAGGCGCATAATATATCGAGACGCTCGAAATTGAACAATGGAAGCTCTTGAGCAATTCAAATGGTCATAACTTGTCACTCGGAGGTCGAATTCAGGCGCATAATATATCGAGACGCTCGAAATTGAACAATGGAAGCTCTTGAGCAATTCAAATGGTCATACTTTTCACTCGGAGGTCCGATTCAGGTGCATAATATATCGTGACGCTCGAAATTGAACAATGGAAGCTCTTGAGCAATTCAAATGGTCATAACTTTTCACTCAGAGGTCGGATTCAGGCGGATAATATATCGAGACGCTCGAAATTGAACAACGGAAGCTCTTGAGCAATTCAAATGGTCATAACTTTTCACTCGGATGTCCGATTTAGGCGCATAATATATCGAGACGCTCGAATTGAACAACTGGAAGCTCTCGAGAAATTCAAATGGTCAAAACTTTTAACTCGGAGGTCCGATTGAGGCGCATAATATATCGAGACGCTCGAAATTGAACAACGGAAGCTCTCGAGAAATTCAAATGGTAATAACTTTAACTCGGAGGTCCGATTGAGGCGCATAATATATCGAGACGCTCGAAATTGAACAATGGAAGCTCTTGAGCAATTCAAATGGTCATAACTTGTCACTCGGAGGTCGATTCAGGCGCATAATATATCGAGACGCTCGAAATTGAACAATGGAAGCTCTTGAGCAATTCAAATGGTCATAACTTTCACTCGGAGGTCGATTCAGGCGCATAATATATCGAGACGCTCGAATTGAACAATGGAAGCTCTTGAGCAATTCAAATGGTCATAACTTTTCACTCGGAGGTCCGATTCAGGCGCATAATATATCGAGACGCTCGAAATTGAACAATGGAAGCTCTTGAGCAATTCAAATGGTCATAACTTTTCACTCGGAGGTCGATTCAGGCGCATAATATATCGAGACGCTCGAAATTGAACAACGGAAGCTCTTGAGCAATTCAAATGGTCATAACTTTTCACTCGGAGGTCCGATTTAGGCGCATAATATATCGAGACGCTCGAAATTGAACAATGGAAGCTCTTGAGCAATTCAAATGGTCATAACTTTCACTCGGAGGTCCGATTCAGGCGCATAATATATCGAGACGCTCGAAATTGAACAATGGAAGCTCTTGAGCAATTCAAATGGTCATAACTTTTCACTCGGAGGTCCGATTCAGGCGCATAATATATCGAGACGCTCGAAATTGAACAATGGAAGCTCTTGAGCAATTCAAATGGTCATAACTTTTCACTCGGAGGTCGATTCAGGCGCATAATATATCGAGACGCTCGAAATTGAACAATGGAAGCTCTTGAGCAATTCAAATGGTCATAACTTTTCACTCGGATGTCCGATTCAGGCGCATAATATATCGAGACGCTCGAAATTGAACAACGGAAGCTCTCGAGAAATTCAAATGGTCATAACTTTTAACTCGGAGGTCCGATTAGGCGCATAATATATCGAGACGCTCGAAATTGAACAATGGAAGCTCTTGAGCAATTCAAATGGTCCTAACTTTTCACTCGGAGGTCCGATTCAGGCGCATAATATATCGAGACGCTCGAAATTGAACAATGGAAGCTCTTGAGCAATTCAAATGGTCATAACTTTCACTCGGAGGTCGATTCAGGCGCATAATATATCGAGACGCTCGAAATTGAACAATGGAAGCTCTTGAGCAATTCAAATGGTCATAACTTTTCACTCGGAGGTCCGATTCAGGCGCATAATATATCGAGACGCTCGAAATTGAACAATGGAAGCTCTTGAGCAATTCAAATGGTCATAACTTTTCACTCGGAGGTCGATTCAGGCGCATAATATATCGAGACGCTCGAAATTGAACAATGGAAGCTCTTGAGCAATTCAAATGGTCATAACTTTTCACTCGGAGGTCGAATTCAGGCGCATAATATATCGAGACGCTCGAAATTGAACAATGGAAGCTCTTGAGCAATTCAAATGGTCATAACTTTCACTCGGAGTCGATTCAGGCCATAATATATCGAGACGCTCGAAATTGAACAACGGAAGCTCTCGAGAAATTCAAATGGTCATAACTTTTAACTCGGAGGTCCGATTAAGGCGCATAATATATCGAGACGCTCAAAATTGAACAATGGAAGCTCTTTAGCAATTCAAATGGTCATAACTTTCACTCGGAGGTCGATTCAGGCGCATAATATATCGAGACGCTCGAAATTGAACAATGGAAGCTCTTGAGCAATTCAAATGGTCATAACTTTTCACTCGGAGGTCCGATTCAGGCGCATAATATATCGAGACGCTCGAAATTGAACAATGGAAGCTCTTGAGCAATTCAAATGGTCATAACTTTTCACTCGGAGGTCCGATTCAGGCGCATAATATATCGAGACGCTCGAAATTGAACAATGGAAGCTCTTGAGCAATTCAAATGGTCATAACTTTCACTCGGAGTCGATTCAGGCGCATAATATATCGAGACGCTCGAAATTGAACAACGGAAGCTCTCGAGAAATTCAAATGGTCATAACTTTTAACTCGGAGGTCCGATTGAGGCGCATAATATATCGAGACGCTCGAAATTGAACAATGGAAGCTCTTGAGCAATTCAAATGGTCATAACTTTTCACTCGGAGGTCCGATTCAGGCGCATAATATATCGAGACGCTCGAAATTGAACAATGGAAGCTCTTGAGCAATTCAAATGGTCATAACTTTTCACTCGGAGGTCCGATTCAGGCGCATAATATATCGAGACGCTCGAAATTGAACAATGGAAGCTCTTGAGCAATTCAAATGGTCATAACTTTTCACTCGGAGGTCGATTCAGGCGCATAATATATCGAGACGCTCGAAATTGAACAATGGAAGCTCTTGAGCAATTCAAATGGTCATAACTTTTCACTCGGAGGTCCGATTCAGGCGCATAATATATCGAGACGCTCGAAATTGAACAATGGAAGCTCTTGAGCAATTCAAATGGTCATAACTTTTCACTCGGAGGTCGATTCAGGCGCATAATATATCGAGACGCTCGAAATTGAACAACGGAAGCTCTCGAGCAATTCAAATGGTCATAACTTTTCACTCGGAGGTCCGATTCAGGCGCATAATATATCGAGACGCTCGAAATTGAACAATGGAAGCTCTTGAGCAATTCAAATGGTCATAACTTTCACTCGGAGGTCGATTCAGGCGCATAATATATCGAGACGCTCGAAATTGAACAATGGAAGCTCTTGAGCAATTCAAATGGTCATAACTTTCACTCGGAGGTCCGATTCAGGCGCATAATATATCGAGACGCTCGAAATTGAACAACGGAAGCTCTCGAGAATTCAAATGGTCATAACTTTTAACTCGGAGGTCCGATTCAGGCGCATAATATATCGAGACGCTCGAAATTGAACAACGGAAGCTCTCGAGAAATTCAAATGGTCATAACTTTTAACTCGGAGGTCCGATTGAGGCGCATAATATATCGAGACGCTCGAAATTGAACAATGGAAGCTCTTGAGCAATTCAAATGGTCATAACTTTCACTCGGAGGTCGATTCAGGCGCATAATATATCGAGACGCTCGAAATTGAACAATGGAAGCTCTTGAGCAATTCAAATGGTCATAACTTTTCACTCGGAGGTCCGATTCAGGCGCATAATATATCGAGACGCTCGAAATTGAACAATGGAAGCTCTTGAGCAATTCAAATGGTCATAACTTTCACTCGGAGGTCGATTCAGGCGCATAATATATCGAGACGCTCGAAATTGAACAACGGAAGCTCTTGAGCAATTCAAATGGTCATAACTTTTCACTCGGAGGTCCGATTCAGGCGCATAATATATCGAGACGCTCGAAATTGAACAATGGAAGCTCTTGAGCAATTCAAATGGTCATAACTTTTCACTCGGAGGTCCGATTAGGCGCATAATATATCGAGACGCTCGAAATTGAACAATGGAAGCTCTTGAGCAATTCAAATGGTCATAACTTTTCACTCGGAGGTCGATTCAGGCGCATAATATATCGAGACGCTCGAAATTGAACAATGGAAGCTCTTGAGCAATTCAAATGGTCATAACTTTCACTCGGAGTCCGATTCAGGCGCATAATATATCGAGACGCTCGAAATTGAACAACGGAAGCTCTCGAGAAATTCAAATGGTCATAACTTTTAACTCGGAGGTCCGATTGAGGCGCATAATATATCGAGACGCTCGAAATTGAACAATGGAAGCTCTTGAGCAATTCAAATGGTCATAACTTTCACTCGGAGGTCGGATTCAGGCGCATAATATATCGAGACGCTCGAAATTGAACAATGGAAGCTCTTGAGCAATTCAAATGGTCATAACTTTTCACTCGGAGGTCCGATTCAGGCGCATAATATATCGAGACGCTCGAAATTGAACAACGGAAGCTCTCGAGAAATTCAAATGGTCATAACTTTTAACTCGGAGGTCCGATTGAGGCGCATAATATATCGAGACGCTCGAAATTGAACAACGGAAGCTCTCGAGAAATTCAAATGGTCATAACTTTTAACTCGGAGGTCGATTAGGCGCATAATATATCGAGATGCTCGAAATTGAACAATGGAAGCTCTTGAGCAATTCAAATGGTCATAACTTTCACTCGGAGGTCGATTCAGGCGCATAATATATCGAGACGCTCGAAATTGAACAATGGAAGCTCTTGAGCAATTCAAATGGTCATAACTTTTCACTCGGAGGTCCGATTCAGGGCATAATATATCGAGACGCTCGAAATTGAACAATGGAAGCTCTTGAGCAATTCAAATGGTCATAACTTTCACTCGAGGTCGATTAGGCGCATAATATATCGAGACGCTCGAAATTGAACAATGGAAGCTCTTGAGCAATTCAAATGGTCATAACTTTCACTCGGATGTCGATTCAGGCGCATAATATATCGAGACGCTCGAAATTGAACAACGGAAGCTCTCGAGAAATTCAAATGGTCAAAACTTTTAACTCGGAGGTCGATTGAGGCGCATAATATATCGAGACGCTCGAAATTGAACAACGGAAGCTCTCGAGAAATTCAAATGGTAATAACTTTTAACTCGGAGGTCCGATTGAGGCGCATAATATATCGAGACGCTCGAAATTGAACAATGGAAGCTCTTGAGCAATTCAAATGGTCATAACTTGTCACTCGGAGGTCGAATTCAGGCGCATAATATATCGAGACGCTCGAAATTGAACAATGGAAGCTCTTGAGCAATTCAAATGGTCATAACTTTTCACTCGGAGGTCCGATTCAGGTGCATAATATATCGTGACGCTCGAAATTGAACAATGGAAGCTCTTGAGCAATTCAAATGGTCATAACTTTTCACTCAGAGGTCGGATTCAGGCGCATAATATATCGAGACGCTCGAAATTGAACAACGGAAGCTCTTGAGCAATTCAAATGGTCATAACTTATCACTCGGATGTCCGATTCAGGCACATAATATATCGAGACGCTCGAAATTGAACAACGGAAGCTCTCGAGAAATTCAAATGGTCAAAACTTTTAACTCGGAGGTCCGATTGAGGCGCATAATATATCGAGACGCTCGAAATTGAACAACGGAAGCTCTCGAGAAATTCAAATGGTAATAACATTTAACTCGGAGGTCCGATTGAGGCGCATAATATATCGAGACGCTCGAAATTGAACAATGGAAGCTCTTGAGCAATTCAAATGGTCATAACTTTCACTCGGAGGTCGATTCAGGCGCATAATATATCGAGACGCTCGAAATTGAACAATGGAAGCTCTTGAGCAATTCAAATGGTCATAACTTTCACTCGGAGTCGATTCAGGCGCATAATATATCGAGACGCTCGAATTGAACAATGGAAGCTCTTGAGCAATTCAAATGGTCATAACTTTTCACTCGGAGGTCCGATTCAGGCGCATAATATATCGAGACGCTCGAAATTGAACAATGGAAGCTCTTGAGCAATTCAAATGGTCATAACTTTTCACTCGGAGGTCCGATTCAGGCGCATAATATATCGAGACGCTCGAAATTGAACAACGGAAGCTCTTGAGCAATTCAAATGGTCATAACTTTTCACTCGGATGTCCGATTTAGGGCATAATATATCGAGACGCTCGAAATTGAACAATGGAAGCTCTTGAGCAATTCAAATGGTCATAACTTTTCACTCGGAGGTCCGATTTAGGCGCATAATATATCGAGACGCTCGAAATTGAACAATGGAAGCTCTTGAGCAATTCAAATGGTCATAACTTTTCACTCGGAGGTCCGATTCAGGCGCATAATATATCGAGACGCTCGAAATTGAACAATGGAAGCTCTTGAGCAATTCAAATGGTCATAACTTTTCACTCAGAGGTCGGATTCAGGCGCATAATATATCGAGACGCTCGAAATTGAACAACGGAAGCTCTTGAGCAATTCAAATGGTCATAACTTTTCACTCGGATGTCCGATTCAGGCACATAATATATCGAGACGCTCGAAATTGAACAACGGAAGCTCTCGAGAAATTCAAATGGTAATAACTTTTAACTCGGAGGTCCGATTGAGGCGCATAATATATCCAGACGCTCGAAATTGAACAATGGAAGCCCTTGAGAAATTCAAATGGTAATAACATTTAACTCGGAGGTCCGATTGAGGCGCATAATATATCGAGACGCTCGAAATTGAACAATGGAAGCTCTTGAGCAATTCAAATGGTCATAACTTATGACTCGGAGGTCGAATTCAGGCGCATAATATATCGAGACGCTCGAAATTGAACAATGGAAGCTCTTGAGCAATTCAAATGGTCATAACTTTTCACTCGGAGGTCCGATTCAGGCGCATAATATATCGAGACGCTCGAAATTGAACAATGGAAGCTCTTGAGCAATTCAAATGGTCATAACTTTTCACTCGAGGTCGATTCAGGCGCATAATATATCGAGACGCTCGAAATTGAACAACGGAAGCTCTGAGCAATTCAAATGGTCATAACTTTTAACTCGGAGGTCCGATTGAGGCGCATAATATATCGAGACGCTCGAAATTGAACAATGGAAGCTCTGAGAAATTCAAATGGTCAAACTTTTAACTCGGAGGTCGATTTAGCGCATATATATCGAGACGCTCGAATTGAACAATGGAAGCTCTTGAGCAATTCAAATGGTCATAACTTGTCACTCGGAGGTGGAATTCAGGCGCATAATATATCGAGACGCTCGAAATTGAACAATGGAAGCTCTTGAGCAATTCAAATGGTCATAACTTTTCACTCGGAGGTCCGATTCAGGTGCATAATATATCGTGACGCTCGAAATTGAACAATGGAAGCTCTTGAGCAATAAAATGGTCATAACATTTCACTCAGAGGTCGGATTTAGGCGCATAATATATCGAGCCGCTCGAAATTGAACAATGGAAGCTCTTGAGCAATTCAAATGGTCATAACTAATCACTCGGATGTCGGATTCAGGCGCATAATATATCGAGACGCTCGAAATTGAACAACGGAAGCTCTCGAGAAATTCAAATGGTCAAAACTTTTAACTCGGAGGTTCGATTGGGGCGCATAATATATCGAGACGCTCGAAATTGAACAACGGAAGCTCTCGAGAAATTCAAATGGTAATAACTTTTAACTCGGAGGTCCGATTGAGGCGCATAATATATCCAGACGCTCGAAATTGAACAATGGAAGCTCTTGAGCAATTCAAATGGTCATAACTTGTCACTCGGAGGTCGAATTCAGGCGCATAATATATCGAGACGCTCGAAATTGAACAATGGAAGCTCTTGAGCAATTCAAATGGTCATACCTTTTCACTCGGAGGTCCGATTCAGGTGCATAATATATCGTGACGCTCGAAATTGAACAATGGAAGCTCTTGAGCAATTCAAATGGTCATAACTTTTCACTCAGAGGTCGGATTCAGGCGGATAATATATCGAGACGCTCGAAATTGAACAACGGAAGCTCTTGAGCAATTCAAATGGTCATAACTTATCACTCGGATGTCCGATTTAGGCACATAATATATCGAGACGCTCGCAATTGAACAACGGAAGATCTCGAGAAATTCAAATGGTCAAAACTTTTAACTCGGAGGTCCGATTGAGGCGCATAATATATCGAGACGCTCGAAATTGAACAACGGAAGCTCTCGAGAAATTCAAATGGTAATAACATTTAACTCGGAGGTCCGATTGAGGCGCATAATATATCGAGACGCTCGAAATTGAACAATGGAAGCTCTTGAGCAATTCAAATGGTCATAACTTATCACTCGGAGGTCGAATTCAGGCGCATAATATATCGAGACGCTCGAAATTGAACAATGGAAGCTCTTGAGCAATTCAAATGGTCATAACTTGTCACTCGGATGTCGGATTCAGGCGCATAATATATCGAGACGCTCGAGTTGAACAATGGAAGCTCTTGAGCAATTCAAATGGTCATAGCTTATCACTCGGATGTCCGATTCAGTCACATAATCTATCGAGACGCTCGCAATTGAACAACGGAAGCTCTCGAGAAATTCAAATGGTCAAAAATTTTAACTCGGAGGTCCGATTGAGGCGCATAATATATCGAGACGCTCGAAATTGAACAACGGAAGCTCTCGAGAAATTCAAATGGTAATAACATTTAACTCGGAGGTCCGATTGAGGCGCATAATATATCGAGACGCTCGAAATTGAACAACGGAAGCTCTCGAGAAATTCAAATGGTAATAACTTTTAACTCGGAGGTCTGATTGAGGCGCATAATATATCGAGACGCTCGAAATTGAACAACGGAAGCTCTTGAGCAATTCAAATGGTCATAACTTATCACTCGGATGTCGGATTCAGGCGCATAATATATCGAGACGCCGAAATGAACAACGGAAGCTCTCGAGAAATTCAAATGGTCAAAACTTTTAACTCGGAGGTCCGATTGAGGCGCATAATATATCGAGACGCTCGAATTGAACAACGGAAGCTCTCGAGAAATTCAAATGGTAATAACTTTTAACTCGGAGGTCCGATTGAGGCGCATAATATATCGAGACGCTCGAAATTGAACAACGAAAGCTCTCGAGAAATTCAAATGGTCATAACTTTTCACACGGAGGTCAGATTCAGACGCATAATATATCGAGATGCTCGAAATTGAACAATGGATGCTCTTGAGCAATTCAAATGGTCATAACTTTACACTCGGAGGTCCGATTCAGGCGCATAATATATCGAGACGCTCGAAATTGAACAATGGAAGCCCTTGAGAAATTCAAATGGTAATAACATTTAACTCGGAGGTCCGATTGAGGGCATAATATATCGAGACGCTCGAAGTTGAACAATGGAAGCTCTTGAGCAATTCAAATGGTCATAACTTATGACTCGGAGGTCGAATTCAGGCGCATAATATATCGAGACGCTCGAAATTGAACAATGGAAGCTCTCGAGCAATTCAAATGGTCATAACTTATCACTCGGATGTCGGATTCAGGCGCATAATATATCGAGACGCTCGAAATTGAACAATGGAAGCTCGTTAGCAATTCAAATGGTCATAACTTTTCACTCGCAGGTCCGATTCAGGTGCATCATATATCGAGACGCTCGCAATTGAACAACGGAAGCTCTCGAGAAATTCAAATGGTCAAAACTTTTAACTCGGAGGTCCGATTGAGGCGCATTATATATCGAGACGCTCGAAATTGAACAATGGAAGCTCTCGAGAAATTCAAATGGTCACAACTTTTAACTCGGAGGTCTGATTTACGCGCATTATATATCGAGACGCTCGGAATTGAACAATGGAAGCTCTTGAGCAATTCAAATGGTCATAACTTGTCACTCGGAGGTGGAATTCAGGCGCATAATATATCGAGACGCTTGAAATTGAACAATGGAAGCTCTTGAGCAATTCAAATGGTCATAACTTATCACTCGGATGTCCGATTTAGGCACATAATATATCGAGACGCTCGCAATTGAACAACGGAAGATCTCGAGAAATTCAAATGGTCAAAAATTTTAACTCGGAGGTCCGATTGAGGCGCATAATATATCGAGACGCTCGAAATTGAACAACGGAAGCTCTCGAGAAATTCAAATGGTAATAACATTTAACTCGGAGGTCCGATTGAGGCGCATAATATATCGAGACGCTCGAAATTGAACAATGGAAGCTCTTGAGCAATTCAAATGGTCATAACTTATCACTCGGAGGTCGAATTCAGGAGCATAATATATCGAGACGCTCGAAATTGAACAATGGAAGCTCTTGAGCAATTCAAATGGTCATAACTTGTCACTCGGATGTCGGATTCAGGCGCATAATATATCGAGACGCTCGAGTTTGAACAATGGAAGCTCTTGAGCAATTCAAATGGTCATAGCTTATCACTCGGATGTCCGATTCAGTCACATAATCTATCGAGACGCTCGCAATTGAACAACGGAAGCTCTCGAGAAATTCAAATGGTCAAAAATTTTAACTCGGAGGTCCGATTGAGGCGCATAATATATCGAGACGCTCGAAATTGAACAACGGAAGCTCTCGAGAAATTCAAATGGTAATAACATTTAACTCGGAGGTCCGATTGAGGCGCATAATATATCGAGACGCTCGAAATTGAACAACGGAAGCTCTCGAGAAATTCAAATGGTAATAACATTTAACTCGGAGGTCTGATTGAGGCGCATAATATATCGAGACGCTCGAAATTGAACAACGGAAGCTCTTGAGCAATTCAAATGGTCATAACTTATCACTCGGATGTCGGATTCAGGCGCATAATATATCGAGACGCCAGAAATCGAACAACGGAAGCTCTCGAGAAATTCAAATGGTCAAAACTTTTAACTCGGAGGTCCGATTGAGGCGCATAATATATCGAGACGCTCGACATTGAACAACGGAAGCTCTCGAGAAATTCAAATGGTAATAACTTTTAACTCGGAGGTCCGATTGAGGCGCATAATATATCGAGACGCTCGAAATTGAACAACGAAAGCTCTCGAGAAATTCAAATGGTCATAACTTTTCACACGGAGGTCAGATTAAAGCGCATAATATATCGAGATGCTCGAAATTGAACAATGGATGCTCTTGAGCAATTCAAATGGTCATAACTTTACACTCGGAGGTCCGATTCAGGCGCATAATATATCGAGACGCTCGAAATTGAACAATGGAAGCTCTTGAGAAATTCAAATGGTAATAACATTTAACTCGGAGGTCCGATTGAGGCGCATAATATATCGAGACGCTCGAAGTTGAACAATGGAAGCTCTTGAGCAATTCAAATGGTCATAACTTATGACTCGGAGGTCGAATTCAGGCGCATAATATATCGAGACGCTCGAAATTGAACAATGGAAGCTCTCGAGCAATTCAAATGGTCATAACTTTCACTCGGAGGTCGATTCAGGCGCATAATATATCGAGACGCTCGAAATTGAACAATGGAAGCTCTTGAGCAATTCAAATGGTCATAACTTTTCACTCGGAGGTCCGATTCAGGCGCATAATATATCGAGACGCTCGAAATTGAACAACGGAAGCTCTCGAGAAATTCAAATGGTCAAAACTTTTAACTCGGAGGTCCGATTGAGGCGCATAATATATCGAGACGCTCGAAATTGAACAATGGAAGCTCTCGAGAAATTCAAATGGTCAAACTTTTAACTCGGAGGTCGATTAGCGCATAATATATCGAGACGCTCGAAATTGAACAATGGAAGCTCTTGAGCAATTCAAATGGTCATAACTTGTCACTCGGAGGTCGATTCAGGCGCATAATATATCGAGACGCTCGAAATTGAACAATGGAAGCTCTTGAGCAATTCAAATGGTCATAACTTTTCACTCGGAGGTCCGATTCAGGTGCATAATATATCGTGACGCTCGAAATTGAACAATGGAAGCTCTTGAGCAATTAAATGGTCATAACTTTCACTCAGAGGTCGGATTAGGCGCATAATATATCGAGACGCTCGAAATTGAACAATGGAAGCTCTTGAGCAATTCAAATGGTCATAACTTTTCACTCGGATGTCGGATTCAGGCGCATAATATATCGAGACGCTCGAAATTGAACAACGGAAGCTCTCGAGAAATTCAAATGGTCAAAACTTTTAACTCGAGGTCCGATTGAGGCGCATAATATATCGAGACGCTCGAAATTGAACAACGGAAGCTCTCGAGAAATTCAAATGGTAATAACTTTTAACTCGGAGGTCCGATTGAGGCGCATAATATATCGAGACGCTCGAAATTGAACAATGGAAGCTCTTGAGCAATTCAAATGGTCATAACTTGTCACTCGGAGGTCGAATTCAGGCGCATAATATATCGAGACGCTCGAAATTGAACAATGGAAGCTCTTGAGCAATTCAAATGGTCATAACTTTTCACTCGGAGGTCCGATTCAGGCGCATAATATATCGAGACGCTCGAAATTGAACAATGGAAGCTCTTGAGCAATTCAAATGGTCATAACTTTTCACTCAGAGGTCGGATTCAGGCGGATAATATATCGAGACGCTCGAAATTGAACAACGGAAGCTCTTGAGCAATTCAAATGGTCATAACTTTCACTCGGAGTCCGATTAGGCGCATAATATATCGAGACGCTCGAATTGAACAATGAGCTCTCGAGAAATTCAAATGGTCAAAACTTTTAACTCGGAGGTCCGATTCAGGCGCATAATATATCGAGACGCTCGAAATTGAACAACGGAAGCTCTCGAGAAATTCAAATGGTAATAACTTTTAACTCGGAGGTCCGATTGAGGCGCATAATATATCGAGACGCTCGAAATTGAACAATGGAAGCTCTTGAGCAATTCAAATGGTCATAACTTTCACTCGGAGGTCGAATTCAGGCGCATAATATATCGAGACGCTCGAAATTGAACAATGGAAGCTCTTGAGCAATTCAAATGGTCATAACTTTTCACTCGGAGTCGATTCAGGCGCATAATATATCGAGACGCTCGAAATTGAACAATGGAAGCTCTTGAGCAATTCAAATGGTCATAACTTTTCACTCGGAGGTCCGATTCAGGTGCATAATATATCGGACGCTCGAAATTGAACAATGGAAGCTCTTGAGCAATTCAAATGGTCATAACTTTTCACTCGAGGTCGATTCAGGCGCATAATATATCGGACGCTCGAAATTGAACAAGGAAGCTCTTGAGAATTCAAATGGTCATAACTTATAACTCGGAGGTCGATTAGGCGCATAATATATCGAGACGCTCGAAATTGAACAATGGAAGCTCTGAGCAATTCAAATGGTCATAACTTTTCACTCGGAGGTCGATTCAGGCGCATAATATATCGAGACGCTCGAAATTGAACAATGGAAGCTCTCGAGCAATTCAAATGGTCATAACTTTACTCGGAGGTCCGA